>NC_090021.1:167235114-167445114 GCF_037176765.1 Anolis sagrei | reverse complement strand
GGTATTTTGGCACGATTCCTTAGTGTTCCTGCACTGTCATGCCTCACTTATTCTTAGCAAAATTATTATCTGCTGCAGGGTTTCCTAAAGTGCCTTATGGATATAAGAAACCAACTGTAATGAAGGAAGAAGCAAAATGGTCAGAAACTAGACTCTCACCTGCCATGTATTTTCGAATTAGACAATGTGAGTATGTCTGTACATATGCCAAATCTTTTCATATACAGTATGAGTCTTGTATCTGCAAATATATGCAGTTTCACTTATTAACTTAGGGTCTCATACACAAGCTACACTCTCGATCCAGTACCTCTGTCACGTGTATCATTGAAAATAATACGTGTCGGTTATTATTCATGGTCTCTATCCACATCCTCCACAGATATGGGGGTTGTACTGTACTTTGAAGTATTAGTGGCACTGTAATATTATTCTTTTGAATACTTATGTTCATTCTGTTTACCCACCACTTTCTTTAAAGTACAGACCAGCATGGTGTAGTGGCTAAGAGTGTTGGACTATGACTCTTGGGAAAAGGGTTTGAATCTCTGCTTGGGTGACCTTGGCTATATCATACTCTCTCTGCAGAAAGCAAAAGCAACACTCCCCCCAAATAAATCTGGTTAAGAAAATCATTTGACAATTTCACCTTAGGGTCACCATAACTTGGAAATAGCAACACAAGAAAGACAACTTTTAGCAAGGATTTGCAGCTTTTCAAAGGGTGTATGTTTTAGATAGTGGGAAGGAGCTTGCAATGGCAAAAGACCATATTAGATCACAGGGGAAAGAAGACAAAGACCAAAAGGAAGGGGTATTGTAGTGTAGTATAATATCTAGGGATATTAGATCAGCCCCCTCCCACCTAAACTTCAGGAAAAGAGTAAAAATTTGGCTTTCTTAACAAGTGTTTGGAAATGCAGAAGAAGAAATAATTATGAAATAAGAAGAATGAACACAGAATGGCTAGACCAGGGGTCCTCAAACTTTTTAAACAGAGGGCTAGGCCACAATCCCTCAAACTGTTGGAGGGCCGGATTATAATTTGAAAAAAAAAAACATGAATGAATTTCTATGCACATTGCACATATCTTATTTGTAGTGCAAAAAAACACTTTAAAACAACACAATTATTAAAATGAAGAACAATTTTAACAAATATAAACATATTAGTATTTCAATGGGAATTGTGGGCCTGCTTTTGGCTGATGAGATAGGATAGGTTGACCCTGAGTGAGGGCCAGGTAAATGACGTTGGAGGGCCGTATCCAGCCCCTGGGTCTTAGTTTGAGGACCTCTAGGCTAGATGATGCTGATAGATAATGATTTTAACAGGATGACACTGGTAATTATATGTTTTTAATGGTTTTATATGGTTTATTATAGTATTCGGTTGAATGTTTTTAACTGTATTTTTATGAATATATGGCATCAAATTCTGCCAATTCTGTAAGCCGCTACAAATGTCATAAACAAACAAATAAACAAACAAATAAATAAAATGTTTAAATAAATATAAACAGCTACAACAGAGTATGTGCATGATGTGTCGCCCGAGGGCTGAGAAAAGCGGTATACAAATATAGTAAATAAATAACCAAATGTGATAGGAAATAACAATCCTATCAAAGTTTGGAGAGTTTAGTATCTTGGACTACAGCTCCCATAATCTCCCTAGCTGACAGAGTCCCTGCTACTTTTTTTAGCACCTCCAAAAGAAATGTTTTGAAATCTTTCCATGTTTATTCCAATGTTTTCAAGTGCAAAAGGACATGATCTCTCATAGGCAAACCTAGCAGCCTTAGTGACTTGCTGTTAAGCCTGTGAGAATGCAGGATCCTCCCAGTAGCCCTGAGCTGTGAACTTGGTTGTGACTGTTGCACTGGGAACTCCTCACAGTGATGTTCTGTCGTTCCTTGCTACGATTTTTATCACCACAGACTCTGTCTCCGTTAGGCCCTGCTAAGACCTGCTATAACTCTCCTGGAATAAGCTTTCCTCAATGTCATGTTCTTCCCCAGCAGATCATGACTCTTGCTGACATGTTCATTGAGAGAGACTTCACTCCCCTCACCCACCCCAAAATTGGCTGTCTAAATTATTAACACAGCTATAAAGATGGCACTAAATCATCAGCAGAAGGGCAGCATGACAAAATTGCAACATAATCTCTCATTTCGTTGCCAGATGTCTGTTCTATGCAGATTTTGCTAAACAGTGTAATAGCAGGGGGAAAATCTCCCTGCCAGTCTGCGAAGGGGGTTTGTGTAGATGTACACCAGTGTGTGTGTATAAGAGACTGAAGACTACTGAAATTCAAATAAATCTTACCTGGGCAAAGAGGCATATTGTCTTTCTATGCCTTCATACTGGAGGTGGTGTGAAGGCCCATCTGGAATTTTTCCAGACACCTGTAGAGAACAGCATAATTAGAGATGAAGATCAATTATTCAACCCAGTTACTGACAATGTTTCTGAAAATGATAATCAGAGAACAAATGATGCTCCAGCATGCCAAAATCAACAAAGAAGAAATGCTGGGGCTCAAGAGGAATCCACACGCCGTCTTCGCACTATTAATAACATGGAAAATTATACTGAAAAAGAAGTAATGCTTCCCACTGCCAAATGTTTTGCAAGCCAAAAAAGGTGCTGCAAATTCACATATCATTTACAATTTGCTGCTCTCTATATGTGTTAAACTACAGCTCCCATAATACTCATTCACCATAGTCTTTTGGAGGCTTAGGCTATGGGAACTGTAGTCCAAAGCATCTTTAACTGTATTAAGATTAAGACTACTTATTTGATACAGGCCCTTTCTATGCAGCTGAATAAAATCCCACATTATCTGCTTTGAACTGGAATATATGGCAGTGTGGACCAAGTCCAAAGCAGATATTGTGGGATTTTCTGCCTTGATATTTTGGGTTATATGGCTGTGTGGAAGGGCCCTTCGATCCCATTTTTCTCCTACCATGGAATCCAAATCACCATATGATTTTTTAAAAAAACAATACCATTTAAATTCTTAAAGGGCATTTCCAGACAAAGCTAAAACCTGCACTGAAATAGCTTCTGCGCAGGATCTAGTGTGATCGGAGGTGACCCCTCCCCCCCACCCCAGGACTCTGTAAAAGATCATTCAAAATCAGGGAATTCATAGTTTTGCCAAGGACACCACGCTGAAATGATCCCACACACAATCGCTTATCTCTCCTCCTGTTTTTATGAATGGACTCTGACTACTCAGTGCTCCCCTGAACTTCCATGCACGACCCCCCCCCCCCATTAACTCTTATGAATTGTTATAAACTTTCATGAACTTTATGGGAACTTTTATAAACTCTTGTCAAACTTTATGAACTTTTATGAACTTTGGCGCTGACATGACTTCCCCTTAGACCTTGCACGAGCCCCCTTTTCCTATGAACTCTGTGTATGCTCCCTTGTCCCGTTCCTCATGCCCTATGTGTATGTATGTTTATATTAGACAATATGAAGGAAAGCAACCTTTTCATGAACCAGCAACTCATGGTTCTTGGAGTTTCCAAACTTCCTGGGCTGATAATCCCCTAACAAAGGACTCAACCAGATATATTTGCATGGGCAATAGGTAAATGGCTCTATCTATGTGGACCTTGGAGGGCTGATAGGCAGGCCATCCAGAACAATTGAGTCTATGGACATACTGGATCACTCAACACAAAGGACATCTCTCCATCTGTGAGGAACCAGGGATTTGTCATCTGCCTCCCTGCTGTGCCACATCCTGTTCTCCCAAAACTAGCATCAACTTCATCAATTCACTTCATATCGAAGGACAGTGTGACAAAGGACCTAGCCTCTCGGGGCTAGATAGGAATGTTAATTCACAGAATCAAACAATAACCTACGCTAGGCTTGAGAGCCTAAAAGCTATCACCCAGCTATTTAGCAAACACCAGTCACCTTAATCCAGTCAACTAGACGTTTCTACATTGTTTCCCAGTTGCCCTTTCACCTCGTTGGCTGAGCAACCAAAAGCAGGGCCAAAGCCCTCATTGGGTCTCCTCCTGGCTTGCTGATGTGACAGCCAATCATAACAAAGCCAGTTCAGGAGGTAGGGTAGGCATGGGAACTTTTGAATCTGAAGGCTATATATATTGTATCTCTTTGCCCAGTGGGTATGTTGATTTTGTTGGCAGGCTACTGCAATCAGCATCCTTTCCAGCTGGTATGAAATAAAACCTCGATGGCTTTCTCTTCAACTTGGTAAGATTTATTCTGGAATACTGGCTTCTTTTTTCACCAGATCTCTCTATCCACAGCCACTCAAAAATGCTTGACAACACTAGTCCCCACTTCCAACCCAAGCCCTGGGCTGCAAATCATACTTAATATCACCTAGAGTCACATGTTTTGATATAACAATAATATGGATGATCAAAAAAGGAAATAAAAGCTTGTGATCTCTTCCTTGTAGCCATGCTGGAAGCCAGGGCCCATGGACAGAATAGTAAGCCAAAGTTCAGCATTATGTCTGAACCAGATCGATGCTTGCTGATGACTTTGAGTACTAAGAGTCTGTTCCAAATTAAGCAGTAATTCCTCTTTTAGCAAAGGCAGAAGGTGCAGTCACTGTATTCCCTGTTTGTTACATCAGTATAAGTTCCTATCTTAGTACTGCTAAAATCAGCAGTTTTACAAAGCAATATACTGAAAGTCCATTTAAAATCTTTTTCTGCATCCCCAGATTAATGGCACAGGGAGGATTTAATGCCTTTCCAAAGCACTGTTAACAATTCATTTAAAATGAAAGAATAAATAGTATCAGCCTTTCTGCAAAAGGCTTTTGTTTAAATACTGTTTGTTTTCTTTCTTACTCACTTTATCCAATGCACATGGCATACACAATCTAAAATTAACATGTTTCAGAGGGAAAGAAGTACTTTTTCATAAGTTAGATACAGTATGTCAGATTTTGTTGGATATATTTAAAATTCGGCTTGATGGAAAGGCTGTGCAATGAGTTGTGTAAAGAATCATTTCTTTCTATGTGTCATTTTCATATTCAGAATCTCTTGGTCAAATTCACAATATGTGTGTGAGAGAGAATGGGGAGGGGAGAAACAGTGCTTTGAAAGTGTATGTCAGACTCATGAAGCTGAGTGAGGAAATCCAAGAACTTTAGGGGACTTTAGGAGGTTCATTACGTTCCAAGGAAGGAGAGAATCCCGAATCCACCACAACCATTATCCTACAAACCCATGGAAGCAGTAGGGAAACAGGGAAAAGCCTTTACAAATATGTAGGTTTTTATCTTTATCTCATCCTGAGTTTTTATCATTGTATTTTACACATGTAGCCTGCTCCTTGTGATTGTGTTTGATTTTCTATTGTATTATTTTGTATTGTTTTGTTATATTTTATGCTTGTCTCATTTTATTTTATTATGATATTGCCTTATTTTTTTTGTTACTGCATTGTAATGCATTTCTGGGCTTGGCCTCATGTAATCCGCCCTGAGTCCCCTTCGGGGAGATGGTGGCGGGGTATAAAGTTGTTGTTGTTGTTGTTGTTGTTGATTATTATTATTATTATTATTATTATTATTATTATTATTATTATCCCTCTGACAACAGTCATGTAATTCTATTTCATTCTAGATACCATTTCCTTGACTATAGCTTTCATTTGGGAACTGTCCAAGATTAGAAAGTAACTAGAATTAGATAGTGTGTCTCATCCAAGAGTTGAAGAAGGGTAAATTTCGAAGAAGCAGAGTTCAAAAATACTGACCCCTATCAGTTTCTTTTGAAGACACAATGAACCCAAGGAATTACAGCTTCATGCTTCGTCTTTCAGATAAAAACAATATTTTTCTACCTATACTAGATCTTTCAGAAAAAAAACGCTTCTGCTATCCTCATTCAATTCCGAAGAAATTACAAGTTAAGCATTGGCTTCATCCATGACTAAACAAAGTTCATGTTATGTCCTTCAAAGACACTTTCCCTGTATGTGGATTCCAAAGAGCCTACTGAGTAGAGCAATAACAGAATAACAGAACAAGTTATGCTCAAAGGCTTTCAAGGCTGGAATCACTGGGGTGCTGTGGGACCAAGCTTTTGGAACAGTGCAATAAGACAGCAATTGGAAACCTCACCTTGCCAACTAGACTTGACGTGGATGACCGAGGTGGTTTTAAACCGTGGTTTTAATGTTGAGATCAATGATTTTAATGCTTATGTATGTGCATCATTAATTTGTCCTGGCATTGAATGTTTGCCGTTTGTCTGTTGTGCTCTGCCCTGAGTCCCCTTCAGGGTGAGAAGGGTGGAATATAAGTGCAATAAATAAATAAATAAATAAATAAATAAATAAATAACTGTGTGGTTTCTGGCTCATGTTCTAGTAGCATTTTCTCCTGATGTTTTGCCTGCATCTATGGCTGGCATCTTCAGCGGATCTGATCCTCTGAGGGTCCTTCAGATCCTCTGAAGATGCCAGTTACAGACTCAGGTGAAACATCAGGAGAAAATGCTTCTAGAACGCAGCCATACAGCCCAGAAACCATACAACACTCCAACAGAACAAGTTGCTTAGAAGAACGACTTTATTAGATGTGTGTCAGGAATTTCTACATTCAGATATAACAACAGCAGTTACTAAACATTTGTTCAGCTCAACCCTAAATTCCTTTTCACAGATTCTTCCACTCCTTGCCTTTTGTCATCACTACCATCTATGTCTCTCGGTTTGGAAATATGTGTCCGATATATCTCAAGTGTTGATGAGGATTCTAGCATATTGCTATGTTCCACTTACTGTCATTTTGTGGAACAATGGCAGCAAGAAGGTATGAGACCTGGGGCTCATTAAACCTGTTGGCATTTTACAAGATTTAAATAGCATTGTTAGCTGATGATAAGACCACTGTTCACTTTATTCCAATTACATTCTGCCTAGAATCAACACTATTTTTATATTACTTCTTATGGGAAGGTCAGGGAAACTTATAGAGCTGCCTCTCTGGTGCAGAAATTCAGCCTTCTAACAAACGGCAGGTGAGAGGGGTCTGAAAGAAGGGGTGGATCTATCTACTAGGCATGGATAGAGTCATGTCGGATTACTTGTTACTCGTAATAATTTCGTTAAAGTTACCATTTTGAAACGATTTCAAAGCATTTTAAAAATCTGGAAGTCCCTTTGCCTTTCCGAAGCTTTTCCCACCATTTTTGTAACGACTCAGGAAGTGACTCGGAAATAATTCAGCATATTTTCAGTCCTCTAGCCTCCTGTGAGGCTGGGAGGCTCCTTGCCTATCCTCCCAGCCAATCAGGGGAGATGTTTTGGAGAGGTGAGAGGTTTCAGCACTGCCAGCCATTGCTGTATATAAAGGGGAGTACATGGCTCAGAGGCTCATTTGGAGCTGGGAAGGGAAGGGAGAAGGGAGAAGGGGAAAGACAAAGACAAAGGGAAGGGAGGTTGTGTTGAAGGGAGGTTGGAAGAAGAGCATGGTGGGAAAGCAAGCAATTAGAAAGGAATAAGGGTTGTTGCCTGCCATGCCTGGCTGGCTGCCTGACTGGGGTTTGGGTCACGTGGGCACTGTGAGGGTAGTGTGTGGGTGAGTGACGTGGGTAGAAGGAGCAACACGAAAGAACCAAAGCACTCACTCCAACATTTTTTAAAGCCAACATTGTAGCTGGTCTCTCTGGCCTCAGTGGTTTTTTAGTTTGTGTTGCACATTGCCTCAAAATAACTAGATCTCTCATCAATTCAAGGCACTCTTTGAACGCAAACTCTCCTTCCTAAAGTAGTGAAATCAGTTTCCAAGGCAAAAAGGGCAGGGCTGTTTGTTAATTTTTTTTGTTTGTTTTCTGTGAGTTGCCTAAGAAGACACTAGAAATCCCATACTTCCATGCCTATACTTCCCTAACTTGTGAAATCTGATCAAAAGACCCCAAAAGCTCTCAGGGCAGTTTGTTTTCTCTTTGCTTCTTTGTTTGCTGTGTATTGCCAAAGAAGACACTAGAAATCCCATACTTTCATGCCTATGCTGTTTTTCGCATATTGCACAATTGCGTCCACCATTAATGAAGCGATTCGGAAATTTCAGAAAGTTCCCAATTTTTTTGGAAAAATTCAGTATTCAATTCCGAATCAAACCACCAGCGCCCCCTACATCCGAAACAAGTTTTGAACCATTGTTTTTGGATCAACCCGATCTACTACCTACAATGTCCCAATTCTAGATTTTAAATCATATAAGATGTATCAGTGCTCAGTCTTAATAGAATCCCAACCGAGCGTCTGCATAGAAACAACATCCTATATTTTCCCTTAATTGTTGTTGTCTCCACTTTTCAACAGAAGAAGCAACAAGTGTTTCTAGAAAACAAAGCAACTAAGTGTGTGTGTGTGTGGTACATTAATGTTGACAAATTTTTAATTTAAGCCGTTTGGTTGCCTTTGATAACTAAGGATACTGCTTCTGAACAGCCTTCAAGCATGGTCCTCAAAAACATCCTCCACTCTTGTTCTGTATCGGTGCTCCGAAGCTAACATGACACCAACGTCGTGGAAAGACTGTTTGCTCAAAGGAGCCAATTAGTTATGTGCAGAGGCAGGGGATGTTCAGGGAAAGGGTCTTCAAAGTAACTAATTGGGTATTATAAAATGTAACAGTAGTTAATGTTGGTGATGACTTCTTACGCCTACGGAGGATAAGAAGACTGGTAGCTTGCAAAAACACTCAACGAGAAAGAGGGGGAGAATGAATTTATGGTTGTTTACCAAGACAAGCCCACACAGCTGCCATTGCAGGAGAAAGCGTTTATGTTACACACTGTCCTGTAATAGCTTCCACCATCCAATTTCTGATTGTTTCTTTCTCGGCAAGGAGGAGAGGAGAAAAAAAAGAAAGAAAGAAATCCCCCTGCCAGTTGTTTGTGTATGTGCTCCAAGATGCAGTTGCCATAGAAACTGATTGTGGATATACTTCTACAAAATTTGGCTCAGCAAAGCCAGTGGACGCTTTGCTCAGGGAACACTGTCCAGTGAGCTCAAAGAGCCGGCTTCGGTTCTGTGTCTTTCATCCGAAGCTCAACTAAGCCCTACTTCTTCGCAGCATCTGTCTAGACACCAGTCAAGATCCATGAATCAGGCAACAAAAACACAAAATAAAAATATTGCAAGGAAGGAGAGGAGAGAGACAAATGTGTGGTACTGGAAGCATCAGGTTAGTTAGGTTGTCATTATGGCTACTGATGGAAATAACTGACTTTTCAATGAGCTGTCTTTACCGCAATAGGTTTATCTACAAGGTGGAGGTCAAGCACACCACGGATATTAGCATAATGAGAGAACACTTCATTTGCTTGAGTTCATGTTTTGCTTCCATCTTTTTTACGGAATTATTTAGCAATTATTTAATATGCAGTTTTCTATTCCTTGAATAGGGGGCTGTGGTGGCCCAGTGGGTTAAACCGCTGAGCTGCTGAACTTGCTGACCAGAAGGTCGGCAGTTCGAATCTGTGGGATGGGGTGAGCTCCTGTTGATAGCCCCATATTCTGCCAACCATGCAAATGTAGGATCTGCTCCGGTGGGAAGGTAACAGTGGTCCATGCAGTCATGCCAGCCACATGACTTTGGAGGTGTCTATGGACAATGCCAGCTCTTCAGTTTATTTATTTATTATTTATTTCTGGCATTTCCATCCCATTCCTTCTCAGGACGGCTTATATTTGGCAGCAATTCGATACCACTTGTCACGTTGCCAGGGCTCTGCTGTTATTTCCAGCTGAGGTGAATCAAACAAAAACCCAGTTTGATATAAAACAGTTTAATTAAAACAGCACTTACTTGCTGGCTGTTTTAATAGACCAAAATATAAAACATAAAGATAGCACTCAGCCACAGAATAAACAAAAACTGATAGCAAAAGCTACACCGTAGTCAAAGCGTCCAGTCCAGTGGTCAAACGCCGAGAGTTCAATAAACAAAGTCTAGGGATCAAGAGTCTATACTATAGTCAAAAGCTAGTCCAAAGGTTCAAGGTTCAAAGGTTCCAAGATTACAGGAGAGAGGTCAGGATACCAAAAATCCAACAGACCTCAGGGAAAAACCAGCAGCATCCACCAGCAAAATATGACAAACTTTTCTCCCAAAATCACTTCCAAGGCTCGCTCCTTATATCCACAAACATCCAGCTGCAACCTATCTCTTGCATACCTCCACCCTTAATTGCTTTCACCCATGAACTCTTATTTACAGATTACTAAACCCTTTAGAACAGTGGTTTTCAACCTGGGGTCCCCAGATGTTTTTGGCCTATAACTCCCAGAAATTCCAGCCAGTTTACCAGCTGTTAGGATTTCTGGGAGTTGAAGGCCAAAAACATCTGGGGACCCCAGGTTGAGAAGCACTGCTTTAGAACTAATACATACATTAACCCTTCCATCACCAAGCACCATCAACTGCAGAACATATGACACCACTACATAGCACAGCAATATAATAATGATTTAAACAATAAGTAAAATATACATTAAAACAGTAAAAGCAGTATTAATAGCTGTAACAGCATTCCCATCAATTCCACAACCAATTCCATGTCCAAAGTGTTATCTATGTCTGTTGTCCAAAAGCCTGGTCCCAGAACCACAACTTCAGTTTCTTCCTAAATGACAGGAGGGATGGAGCCGATCTTACCTAAGTGGGAAACGAGTTTGACAGGAGAAGGCCCTGTCTCTCGTCCCAGCCAAATGTATTTGTGACGCTGGCAGGAGCGAGAGCAGGGCTTCCCCGGATGATCTTAAACTGTGAGGTAGGACGCAGAGGGAGATGCGTTCGGACAAGTAAGCTGGGCCAGAACTGTATAGTTTAGAAATGAAGATGAGCACCACCCCCTAGAGTCGAATTCGACTAGACTTAATGTCAAGGGAAAACCTTTATTTTTGCCTGTTCCCTGAATAGACAGCATCTCCCTCTTCCAAAATCAAGTTGCTATATTAGAAAAAAAGGAGAAATTACACACTATGTGAGACAGTCCATATCAGCAACGTATTTCACAGCCTTTTGAAATATTCCCTTTATGGGTTACCAAATGTCTCTTGTTTACAGAAGTCCTTCCACTCAGGTTGCAAAACAAAAACAAAAACAAAACAAACAACACAAAAACAAAACACTGAATAAGTCTATGACTCGCGTGAAATGTGTTGGAGACTCAAATCTCTGTGGAATTCATCCCCGTCCCGCCATCTGCCCAGAATAACATTCAACTAGAGAGCAGCTCTAGTACTTTGTTTCCAATCCACCTTGAGGTCTTCTCATACAGCGTAGGATATAAGTTTTTTATTAACATGTTTCCTTTGGAGGCATTTGTTTTGAAAAAGTGTACCATCAAATTTCCATCTTTATCTTTTATTAGAACTCCTAACAAAAGCACTTGGATTTATTCCAAAGGCAAGCAGTATGCACAAACACACAGAGAACTAAACAAACAAACGCAAGAGCAGAAAACTGGGGTGTTCCATCTGAAAATGAATCTGTGAGGATATAAAATGACTCTTCAGAGAAGTAGGTTAGAAGAAAAGTGGGCTTTTAATACATGTTTCTGCAAAATGCAACAAAAGAAACATTTTCTAAAAGCATGAAAGCTGAAAAGTCACATGGCAGATTCTAAAGGTAACAACTATTTTAGGCAAAAAGGTTCAGCTCTGTTGGTTTCCGTCATATTTTTATGTGTTTTCTCTGCAAACAGAAAGTCTTTATTTTATTTTTTTTGAAAAGGAGCTGTGCTGAAATATCCAAATGCAAGTGGAACTAAGTGGCTTTAAAGACCACAGCTTAACTGATTTGTGGAACAGGTTGGAAAACAGCAAGAAATAAAAATGTTTCAGAAATTAGGGTAAATTTTCGTAGAAGGGATGTTGCAAATGATTATTTCAGCCACTTCTGCTTCTAACCTCTCACAGGACCCACATTTAAGTCTGAGATTCTTGTGTAAGATAAAGTCCCCGAAAGAGACATGGATAGCTGTTCAGTAAGGAAGATATTTCTCCTTCCTTTTTGCAACATGTCTTGATTGGATTCTAGGCTTGTATGATTCAGCTTGAACAGCATCACATCTGTTCTCCACTTCTATCTACCCTAATATGCTGGGAATTGGAAGGAAATCCCTTTTTTTGGCTACAAGGCATTTTTTCCACCTTTATATGATACAGCTGGAATCTTCTATTTATTTTCTACGATACAAGATTGCTGAGTTTAATGAGACTTGAAAAGCCTTTCGCTCACAAAGTTGTAGAAATTTGATATCACTTTTTATAGACAAGGCAATGTGGCAAGGGACTAGAAAGTTCAAGTACAATTAATTCATCTGTTTATATAACACTAGCACCTCATTCGCCAATATGCAAAAGTCCTTGCTTCTCAAACTATGAACCTAAATTCCTCATCATTGGACACTTCTTCCATACAACTGGCATGGAGCCCATCGGATCTCATACCACGATGTACATCTACTTCTGGTGAGGCCCCGTGCTGTCTGCTTTGAGGAAGCATGATAGAAGGGGAAAACCTGAACACAAGAGACTGCCCGTGTTCAGGTTAGGAATCATGAGGACAATGCAGATGCACACTGGAAAGCAAATGTAGTGGGCAAGTGGGTGGTGTGGGCAATGTGGGGAGCCAGGGGACAGATTTTGCCCGCTGCCCCACGATTTTCCCTGCATCCCCCTTTTGCCTGCATTGAGGATCTCAATGTGATGAGGTCCTGACTCCCTGTATACTTTAAATGCCCATAGCTAAAATACTCCAAAATCAAAACTGTCCACAGGAGTGACTGAGATAGTGACACTTTCGTCTTCTAACTGTTCAATGTACAAAATTATATATGTGTATAAGGTTTATATGAAACATAAATTGATTGAATCATCTCAAAAATCTCATTATGACAGGAATCTCATCTCAAATATATCTTTTTATGTACATACAAGTTAAGCATCCCTTATCCAGAATTTCCAAATCCAAAATTGTCCATGTGGGTGGTGGCGATAAGGACACCTTTGCTTTCTGATGGTTTAAAGTAGCCAAACTTTGTTTCATGTACACAATTCTTTGAAATATTGTATGAAATTGTGTTTGATCAATGTGTTTGAGATTGATATGAAACTTTGTGTCCAAACTTGTGTCCAACCACAAGTTTGAACCTTTGTGTTCAAACTTGTGCCCAACCACCAAGATATGCAAAGAGATGTACATATGTGCAAATACAGTATTCCAAAATCCACAACACTTTGGTCTCAAGCATTTTGAAGAAAGCATGTTTTGCCTGTGCCATTACTGTTTGCATTATTGCAATATGGTGTTACTGTACTATGACGCTTACTGGCACAATTTCTCACCCTATAGACTTGTGATGTGTGGGTGTATCTGTTGGCATTTACATTAGAAAATACATAATTCCTCTCCCTGCAGAATTACAGAACTTCCATGCTGGAGACATAGGAATACCAGATGGCTGGGATAGGGGTATGAGTTTCCTATCGCTCTGCGAAGCAGTACTATGAAAATTCAGGCATGGAGTTATGGATTGTGAGTAGGAACTAAATGTGAAAATTGCCCATCCAAGTGTTCTTCCCCAGTGGAATTTGGTCATAGTTTCAGAATTTCCAATACTGTAGTACTTAAAACTTCGGTCAAGCATTTAGAGATACAGTTAAGGTGCTCAAAGAAAAAAGATGTCCCAAGATACAAAGGGAATGCAAACTTAGCAAACAGAAGAGTTCAAGGTGTAAGTGTTTTTTTCTGTATCGTATTCTGCAGTGTTACGAATTTGCAGAGGGCTGAAAACAGTTTCATTGGTGGCCAGAATTCTAGAAAAGTCTTCCAGGAAAATATGGTTTTTACCACTACATTACAAAGTTATTATTGCCACCAAACTATTCAAAACCCTGAGCTTTTGCTTATGTAGCTTATTAAGAAGTACTACACCCTTGGATCAAGGTATAGGAAAAGGAAGGAGTCCAAGAAAACAAAAATGAGGAGTTTGGCTTCCTGTGTGGCATGTAGTTCCATTATGAAGACGCAACACTGTTTTGTTGAAGACATGTCAACACATAACAATTAGCTGAACAAAAGGATTTGCAACAACACACAGAAAAAGACTGTTTCTGGTAGAGGACATTCCCTTGAGAGCTATGTGAAATTACAGGTAAATAGGCACAGTACAGGTATGCAATGGAAATTCCTTTTGCACCTATAAAGGCTTAATGTAATATAGGGCGTGAAGATGTGAATTAGTAGTATCCTTAAAAGAAATGCAAGGAATTGTATTATTTGAACAGGGGAAGGGAGAAAGATGAAATGGAATACAGAAACCAAATCTTTATTTGCTGAAGTAACAGAAGAAAGATTTTGGCAAATATATGAGAGGAAGACATAGGGAGGAGGGAGCAACCTTGTTTTCTGCTGCCCTGGAGACTAGGACATGGAACAATGGCTTCAAACTACAAGAAAGGAGATCCCATCTGAACATTAGGAAGAACTTCCTGACTGTGAGAGCTGTTCAGCAGTGGAACTCTCTGCCCCGGAGTATGTTGGAGACTCCTTCTTTGGAGGCTTTTAAACAGAGGCTGGATGGCCTTATGTTGGGGGTGCTCTAAATGCAATTTTCCTGCTTTTTGGCAGGGAATTGGACTGTATGGCCCATGAGGTCTCTTCCAACTCTATCATTCTATGAGATTAATAATACAGAATATGTAAAATGAAGCCACCTTTCTGTAGAACTTGTTGATTCCAGAAATCCTAAAGAGTTCCGGACCAGCTTACCTATCCGAACGTATCTCTCCTTATGAACCATCTAGGACATTAAGATCTTCTAGGGAGTCCCTGCTCTCGGTACGCCTTCCTCACAGATGTGTTTGGCGGGGGCGAGAGACCTTCTCAGTGGTGGCCTCTCGACTGTGGAACGCCCTTCCCAGGGATATAAGAGCAGCCCCCTTCCTCCTGACTTTTCAAAGAAAGGTTAAAACCTGGCTTTTTGAGCAGGCTTTTGCTAATCCAGCATAATTATACAAAATCACGGAACGACCTGACGGTACAATTGAATAATGATTTTAACTAGATGTTTACAATATTGTTTGTATGGCTTTGTACAGTTTTTATATTTTACACAAATGTTTTTAACAGTATTTTTATGATTGTTTTATTTCTGGAAACATGGAATGTTGCCAACTGTGAACCGCCCTGAGTCACCTTCGAGCTGAGAAGGGCAGTATACAAATATGGTAAATACATAAATAAATCATCCCAAACTAAGAACTAAATGGCATCTACATAAAATGATACAAAATCAGGGGTGGGGAAGCCTTTATGCCTAAAAGAATGTGATTCCTTTTCTATTTGAACCTTACGTTGAGCCAATCTGACATGGGAAAAAAATAGGTGCCCAGAAAAGGATATGCAGAATTGCAGAACACGCTGCCTTTGTGCACATGCATATCCCCAGAGCTGTGTTTTCTGTACTGAAATTGGATCATGTGCAGAAATCCTTTCTCTTATCCCTCTATTTCATGATTCCAGGAGTCTAATTTAGAGGGATAAAAAGCTTTTCTTGTGGACATTGCTAAACCAATGGGAGTCAAAACTCCTTGTACTTCACCTAGAGATCAACCAGTAGATATTAAGCTCTCTTCTTGTTGCCTGTTGAATGAATAATAGGAGTCTGGCAATACATAAGACATTTTTCACATGAAATCAACTAATTTCTATAAACCTAGAGTTCTTGTATAGTTTATATTAACTTTTGAAGAACTAGTTTCTTGAAAACAGTAAAATGTGATTATGCTTGAACATTATGAGAGTTTATGGAAAGCAACATGTTAGTATCCTGACCTAGTATGGTAACTGGTACTTTCTCATGCTAGGACACCATCTTTTCTGCTCTTGATCTTTGAGTTTCATTTCAGAAGACCAGCCATCATCATCAGCAACCAGTTTTATTATTATTGTGACACTATAATTATTTTACAGTATGTAATGATCATGGGATGCCTTAACACTTGCATGATAAAAGCTGAGCTAACGTTTAAGCAACTGGAAGCAGATACTGAGTGAATAACATAGGGAGAAAATGTGAATGGACAACCAGTCTTGCCATGGGTTTGCATCTATCAACATTATTAGAAACCAAAGGGAAGGTAGAAAGATGTGAGCGGGCATGCTATCGAATTCATTCCAAGGGAAATGGAGTGCATTAAAAAGAGAGAAGAGAGAGTGGGTACAGGTGTAAAAATAAGCTATCGGCCTGTCAAATGTGATAACTGCATGGTGCTTTAGCAGAGGTCCCTAATAAGAGCGGATGATACTCTTGCTGCAAATAATCTCTCACAGCCCAACCATTATCTCTATGAGATCTGTCCAGGAAAAGGAAAAAATGCACCATATAAATGCATGACCTGCAGACAAGGTAGCAAACGCTGCACATCAGTGGAGGAAATAATATAGCACACTACTCAGACATAGAATTTGCAAGCCACTGGTTACAAGTAAGGGGTTATTTGTAGTTTGTAATTAACTCCCTTTTGCAATTGCATAACATGGGAGCTGGTCCTACGATAGCAAAATAAAATAGGTGCAATTCGGAGTATTTTGCTTCAGACCTGCCCCAGATTTTCCCCGTCAATGCCACACTTGCTTGTAAGACATCACAATTACATTCTTTTGATGGGCACATATTTCCTCTATCAGGACTGCTCTCCCCTTCTTTCCAGGTGTTGTCCCATGTAAGAACAGCCATGAATGTGATCAATAGTGAGATGGGAGATCATGCCCCACACTCTTCCGACTTCTTCAGATGGGCTGCCAGAATTGCCACACATTGTGGCAAATCCATTGGTGCCCACTGGGGAGCATGGGACTGGGAAACGATGGCCCCATCACACATTGTCCAACTCACCCAAACAATAATCAAAAGGACCAAGAAATATATCAATATAGCTTTGCAGCGGCAAGATTGACCATAGCCAAAGATTGGAAAGGGGAAAAAGGTCTAACCAAAAAGGATTGGAAGGAAAGAATGAGAGAATATATGCTAATGGCCAGACTAACTTATAACAGGAGGAATAAGAGTAATGAGGACTTTCTAGAAAAATGGAAGTTGGCCATGGCATATCTGAATAGAGAGTCAGTAATATAGAGGAGCTCCATTAGGAATTTAGGTTTACCATGAATAAGGATAGATAAATAGGCTTAAAGGCTTCATAGTGTTTCGGTGCGGGAAGTCATGGTGAAGGGTGCACGGGTGTGGGGATGAGGGTTTATTTTGTTCAAGATGGGGGTTTTGGGTTGAGTGTAAGGTCTGGGGTACATGTGTAAAATGCCATGTGCTGATTTCCTGAATGTTATGAAAAAAAAAATTAATACTAAGCTCTGACTGAAAGCAGTGGAAAACAGCCAGAAATAGCAAGTTTATGTGTATTAAGATATGTAAATGATAATAATTTGTATTTAACGTCAAAATTAACTGATTGATTGAATAAGGTAGATAGGCATGTACACGTCAAAAATATTGGTACCTGATTATATCTGATTTGCCATGGTTTGCTTTTCTGTTATGTACCATAATCAAAATAAACAGTTTTAACCAAAAAAAAGAAAGAGTAAAAAAACTACAACAATACACTATTCCCACACCATTAGTATTTTTAAATACTTGGCCTTCATGAATGGTTTGCTTTGTGTCTTCATTTCTCCCTCTGGATATTTTGGTTCAAAGAACTTAAATATATCTTCTGAACCAAAGATTTTTTGGCACCCTTTTTAAAAAGCAAAAGTGGCACTGGTCTCGAATGATGCAAAATTCCCTTAATCAAGTCAAACTTCTGTTTAGCAAATCTATCCAAAAAGGAAGAGAACGGGAAAACCAACCTTAGCCTTTTCAAAAGGTTATTTATATTTAGTGGGCAGTGCATAGATTGCAATCTTCTTCGTGGAAAGACTGCTGAAATGACACCAACTTCAATGGGATTTTAGCAACTTAGCAGTGGAGGGGATTGCAGCGATGATAGTTTGCTACCTTTAATGATAGCCATCACTTAACTACCTCAGAGGACCCCACAGACTTTGTGCTCATCTCAAAAATTACCAGCTGCTCTTTTATCCCGAAAGTGTCGCCTTCCAACCAGGGAAAGGTGACATTAGCAACTCTTTGGCGGCAAGCTTTCTCTCACTTCTAGTATCTCCTTTACCTTTGCTGCACACAATAAGGATGCCCTTTCAAGCCAAGTTTCCCTGGTTTTTGCCACCCCTCCTCATTGTGTTAAGGGATTTGGCCTCTGAAGGCTTCCTGACCTCTCTGCTTCAGTACTCTTTGCCTCCCCCCATCTCATGCTAACCCTTCCATTCCTCTGATCAAGTGCTGAAAAGAAAAGGCATGAAAAGAACCATGAAACCATGTGGAATTTGCTCTTTGACATCTCCTCTCTCAGGTTTTTATTTCCAAACTAGAATATGTTGGGGCTGGGGGACAGAAATAGACAACAAAGGGCTTTCCCACCCAAAATTATACTATCCGTTAAAAAAAGAAAACGAGTCCATTTTAATCCAACTGCACAGGGAGTGTTCATCACAAAAACACCAGTGTTCTTGATCTGAAATGCTATCTTTTCTTTCTGTGCTGAAAGGAGATAAACCGAATTGAGGTTTTCTCCCCTGTCTGCGGACCCTCAATGCACTATTTACTAAATCCATCAGGATCTGCCCATTTCCCTTTTTATTGAATCAAAAAAGGTGCAAATTATAATTTCAAACGTTCTTGTGTTCATAATAAAAGAAAAGGAGGGAAAAACCCAACGCTCGTGTTTTCTTTACACAGAGGAGGGGTATATTTTTGCTTTTCTGTTTTTTGTGATCAAAGCTGAAACAGTGATTTTGCATTATTATAACACTCATCATTTTTGTCTCTAATTTGGATGGTTTTTAATAAAGCTCCATTGATTCCACTGAATGCAATCCCTCTTGGCAAATGCAGAACACACACGCTGATTGCTAAGTATGCGGCAATTATCATATTCAGCAGTACACTTTAATATCTTATTTATAGATGTATCTGTCTATAATTTGCTCTAATTAAGTTGCATTGATTTTAATGACAGGAGCCATCGCTTGAAGACAGAGCTAGGGTTATGTGATCCCATCAATACCACTGCGCTATTGTTTGATAACACAGTTTTAAGACTTCTCCATTGCATAGAATAACTTGTCCTCTCTTTTACAAAGTCTGCTAAAGAGGTAAGATGGAGACTTTTTAATGGTATGAGCCACTGCCAAAGAAGAAGCATTATTCCTTTTGTGTTTTCAAAAGGGAAAAAAGACATAGCCCTGTATGCTGAACAAATAGATGGATCAAGTAATGCTTCAGTTGACTGAATGGCGGTTTTCCTTTCTCATTGAACATCTCCAGACTTTTTTGCTGCCTGGAGCAAAGGGCAAAATGGTATTCTTCCCAGTCACAAGGTTAATAATAATAATAATAATAATAATAATAATACTTTATTTGTACCCCGCTACCATCTCCCAAGGGACTCAGTGAGGCTTACATGAGGTCGAGCCCACAATACAACAATAAACAATAACAGCAATAATACAAAAACAATACATAAACTCATAAAAAGTAAGCAATAAACTTTAACAATAACGTGACGCATTTAAAAACCTATGGCTGGGCCAAATGTAATAATTAAAATGTAATAATTATTACTGGGCATGAACAGGTGACATGTAATTGGGATAGGGGTTTTGGAGAGGTAAGAAATGTGCAGACAATCTTAAATCATTATTAAAGTGCATTTAAGGACATATTTATGACTACTGTGGCATTTGCCGGGATTCCATCCATATCTGTGTTGGGTTTCATCCTTGACTGCACAAGTCTCCAGCTCTCAATGAGCAGTTAGCCTAGATAGACTGAGGGATTCATCCCCAATTTCCTTTAGTTAGTTTGTTTTAAGAAGGGGTTAAGAAAGGGGTTGTCTTGCTCATCTTTGCATGCCACTCTCTCCCCTTTGAATACCAGGAATGAGATCTCTTCAGGGAAACGTAACTTCCTCTTTTAAAGGTATTTTTATTGCCCTGGGCTGGCCATGTGGCCTGTCTCCATTTTTTAGCCTCTTCTCCTTTTGTCTTTTCCAGGGTGAGGAAGCATCTTGCCATTGTCTAAGGCAGGAGTCCTCAAACTTTTTCAACAGAGGGCCAGGTCACATTCCCTCAAACTGTTGGAGGGCCGAATTATAATTTGGAAAAAAAAAAGGAATGAACTTCTATGCACACTGCGCATCTCTTACTTGTAGTGAGAAAAAAACACTTTAAAACAATACAGTAATTAAAATGAGGAACAATTTTAACAGAGATAAATTTATTAGTATTTCAATGAGAAGTGTAGGCCTTCTTTTGGCTGAGATATGGTTGTTGTTGCTGTTGTTATGTGCTTTCAAGTCATTTCAGACTTAGGTTGACCCAGAGTGAGGGCCAGGTAAATGACCTTGGAGGGCCGTATCCGTTCCCCGGGCCTTAGTTTGAGGACCCCTGGTCTAAGGCAAGATGTAGTAGATATAGTTACTTTTATTATTTTTCCTTTTTTCCTTTTCCTTAGAAGATAGCTCAGTGACACTAGTTAGCTCCAAGAACCTTTCCTATCTAGAATGGATTTCTTTTATCTTTAATAAACATATTATTTTTGATCCTATGAGTAACCTATGAGTTGTGGATCTGCAATCCTGTTCCATCCTGTTGAATAGAAACCAATCCTTGCTCACTACATGTAAGTTTCTGCTGCTTATGAACTTTATTATTTATTATTTATTTATTTATTTAAAACTTTTATATCCCGATCTTCTCTACCTCTGTAGAGGGACTTGCATCCAGAACTCTGCTATATTTTTGGTGGAATCACCGCCCAGAGAGGGTTATTTTTGAGCCTAACAGCTCCTGATTCCCAACAATCTGAATGAACCAAAGGTTTAATAAATGATGTTCATCCAAGGACATATTTTAGACATTTCTTTGGTTCCCAACACAGGAAAGCATAGGGGAAATTCAAAAACAGTACCAGAATGGGTTACAACTGTCTTACTTCTACTGAATCTGCCACCTAAGCTTCACTCTCTGAAATCCTACATCTTCCCTTCAATATCTTTGAATAAACAGGAAAAGCATGAATGTATGAGGATTAAGCTTGGGCCTGAATCTGTTTGATGGAAAATGATTTGCAATATTTGGTGGTCCATTTCATGTAATCCAACCAAAACAGAACAGGTCGCTTCTGACACGATTAAAAAAATATACGATAGTCTGTATTTGTAAACCTACTCTGTCATATAAAATATAAATGGATAGAAAGAGAACCAACGCTGCGGTTTTAATAATGTGCAAATATATTTAAATTTAATTCATCTGTTATAATATAGAGAATTGATCAATTAAACATTCTTTAATCACCTGACACCCCCTATATCAAACACTTTGCTGGGCATAATGGAATAGCAGCTAGTTAGGAATATCAAGGGAGGAAAAAAGCTCATAAATGCAAATATTTTCTGCCACTTCAAACAGCTGTAAAGGTGAATCTAAAAAAAAAAAAGCGGTTTACTTCTGTCATGTCTAAAAACACATTGGCAGTATGTTGCAAAATGATGTCTTTCGTGATGCTCTGTTTTATGCAGTTTGATCCAGGACCAATTTGCTACTGTTGAATGGGACTTACTCTTAAGTACATGTGGAAATAATGAAACATTAATCTCTTCGATTTTGTGAGCTGAGACTCTGATTCATGATTTTAAAGTGGCTGTGGTCACAGATCTTTATGACATCTAGCAGAATCTACCTCTGTCATATGATTTCACGTTATTGATATCATTACACCATAGTCACATATTGCTTTGGAATGCACTCTACCAAGCCAACTACAAAATCAAAGAACCCCCAACTGAACTAAGCCATCAAGAGGTACCCTAGTTGAACTAAGTCCATTATTTGAGTACCCTCCAGCATTTCACAGATGAAAACCAGAACACATGAGGCAAGTCACATCAGAGTGTCGTCAAAGTGGTAAAGTTATTAATAAGGAAGTATACACAAGCTAGGAGAGGATGAGCTGTTTGCTTTTGCCTGAGCCTAACAAGGAAATTCTGCCCTACCTTTCACCTTTTCACTGCAGTTAAAACTATTTTTACATTTTGCAATAACAGAAGTAAGCTGAAGACAAAGTGGGGATGAGAGAGGAGAAGAAAAAAAATGGGACATTTTCAAAGCCGTTTCAAAAGTGAGATGACAAAGCCTCTGCCGCATCATGACATTTGGAACATAAACAGAATAGCTTTATTGTCATTGTGTTGTTTATTCGTTTAGTCACTTCGGACTCTTTGTGACCTCATGGACCAGCCCACGCCAGAGCTCCTTGTTGGCCATCACCACCCCCAGCTCCTTCAAAATCAAGCCAGTCACTTCAAGAATACCATCCATACGTCTTGCTCTTGGTCGGCCCCTCTTTCCTTCCATTTTCCCCAGCATAATTGTCTTCTCTAAGCTTTCCTGTCTTCTCATGATGTGGCCAAAGTACTTCATCTTTGCCTCTAATATCCTTCCCTCCAATGAGCAGTCGGGCTTTATTTCCTGAAGTATGGACTGGTTGGATCTTCTTGTGGTCCAAGACACTCTCAGAATTCTCCTCCAA
Source organism: Anolis sagrei (assembly GCF_037176765.1). NCBI lineage: Eukaryota > Metazoa > Chordata > Lepidosauria > Squamata > Anolidae > Anolis > Anolis sagrei. The sequence continues at coordinate 167,422,396 of NC_090021.1, read as the reverse complement.
CACCACAATTCAAAAACATCTATCTTCCTTCGCTTAGTCTTTCTTATGGCCCAGCTCTCACATCCATAGGTTACTACGGGTAATACCATTGCTTTAAATATGCGGATCTTGGTTGCCAATGTGATGTCTCTACTCGTCACTATTGTAATTGTACAATCTCATAATGAAATTAAATGCCTTCCCCAGCACACAGCACAAAACAACACAACCTTCCCTCCACATATGCTCTTGGAGCCCAGAACCTACTCCTATTAGATCCATGAACTATTTTATTCCTTCGTAGTGTGTAAATGCACACAATATATATTCACATAGATGGAAGAGGGAGCATTTCCTCTGTTCACTGGCTAGTAAAAAGATCTTAAGGTTAGAGGCAATTATAGATAGAGTAACCCTTTTAAAACTGATGCTTCTGGCACAGTGTCAGTGACCCAACAAATTACAAAGTCTAGGTTTTGATGGAATGAAGCCTCAAAAGTTATAAAGTGCTATAGTTTTGAAGTGCGAAGTAGGCCATGTTGCCAATCCATTCTGGGATCACTCCCAATCCTAGTCAACCCAAGTAGCAATAGACTTATACATATTTAAATAAAGTCTTGCAATGTGTTCAGTGACATAAACTGAAATATTTGTCTCAAGTAAGGTGAATTCAGTGAGTGAAAGGCCCCGTTAAGACACTGGTGGACTTGTAAAGCAGCTTCTAAATATTGGAAATAAATTTATGAAGAATCTCAAAAAAATACTAAACAAGAACTTTCCAAAAAAGCCAGAGTATTATTTACTGGGCATTACTAACTCAGAACTGTCTCTGGATGAAAATACGGATAGACTTTTCACATATACGGCAGAGAGAATTTCTTTTGCAAAACTTTGGAAACTTGAAAAGGTACCCAAAATTGAAAGCTGGATAGCTAAATTGAGAGGAATTAAAGATATGGACAAATTAACTTATTTTTTAAAGAAAAACTCGGGAAAAGTGATAAAATGGACAAATTGGAATCTATTTGAGGAATATGATAAGTCAAACAGAAGCATGTAAGACTAAGGTGAAATGAGGGGAACAGACTAATGAAGAAAGTTAAATTGAACTGCAAAACTTGGAATGGAAGTCAACATGAACTTTCTATTTTTTCATCTTTTCACTCTTTTGTTTGTTAAATTTGTTTTCTTACTTTTCTATAACCATATTGTTCCACCTCTTTTTATGTAAATAAAAATTCTTTTTTGTGTTTAATTATATATATATATATATATATATATATATATATATGACACTCACATAGGGATGTTGTAGGTTTTTTCGGGCTATGTGGCCATGGTCTAGAGACATTCTCTCCTGACGTTTCACCTGCATCTATGGCAAGCATCCTCAGGGGTAGTGAGGTCTGTTGGAACTAGGCCTCACTACCTCTGAGGATGCTTGCCATAGATGCAGGTGAAACTTCAGAAGACAATACCACTAGACCATGGCCATATAGCCCAAAAAAACCTACAACATCCCAGTGATTCCGGCCATGAAAGCCTCCGACAATACATTGACACTAACATACTTAGGACTGTGTTGGGGTGAAATATTGGATTTAGCTCATTAAAAGAATTCATAATATGTCTTATTGCAAATCACTGCTGTGTTCAAATGTGATGCGTAAATTGATAATATACAAAATTAGCTCCTAAAAGTGCATACCTATTTCTTAGGTATATTTTGGGCATGTCTGATCTATTCCTCTGTCACATGTAACAGTATAAGCATGACGCCCATGAAATGTTTCTCCATATATTCACACATCCAGCTGAGGAAGAGGCTCAAATACTTCTGAGTCAGAAAATATGCATCCTATTGGAAGGATATCATTTATCTTAGATTTATGCTCATTCAGCAATAATGGGAGAAAGAAAAAAAAAACAGTGTTGAAGAATTCTGACCTAGCACTTTGGGATTGTTGCTAAAGTTTAGCCTATTGTGTGTTTGTGCCTCAAAAATTCACACTGGATTATGAACAGTTTGGATTACGGAATATGTGGGGAAAAGGAGCTTCAAGACTCCCTTATTGAGTGTATTCAGTCACTGTGCTAAACCACAGATGCATCTATGTTGCAAATCCACTGGCACACAGCTGAAGTGTGGAACTTGGTGTTGGATGTGGATTTCAGGACCCCAACTTCAGCTATCATTAAAAAGAGAAAACCCCAAATCCTTGCAGAAATTAGCATTAAGGAATGTGGAAAATGCCATCGTACATTTGAAAAGGCTAGTGTTGGGTAGTGGGTTTTGGTTTAAGAAAAAAAAATCTAATTGTTATCCCTGAAAACTACAGAAATATCTTTAAATAACCGGCCAAAACCATCTCAGCACTTTCATAGTTTGCAAAGCATTCTGCAAAGTTATTATAGTGGCAATGGATCAGAGCTGTTTCTCTCTCTCTCTAAATCTCTGCATTTTAACATACATCATCATAACTGTGTAAGCATTATCCATTCTAAAAATGCAAGGGCATGATCTCCAAGGGGAAGAAATCCTCTAAGCTGTTTTTCCTGGTGCATTTTCAGTTTCTGGTCATCATTTTTCACTCCCTGATTACCACTATAAGTGTTGATTAATAGTCATGCTCATGTCACTAGAATGCACTGCCCCCGGGTCAGGAAAACATCCTTGAATAAAGAAACTAGATAGAATAATCACACCATCCTTCCTCTTCGCTATAAAAAAAGGACACTTGGATATTAAAGCTACTGATGACCTTGGTGCCTCTGGTTAGCAGTTCTAAACACTTTTAACTGAAAAGCAATTAAGTGTACTTTTAATCTCCCCGTCTCCAACACTGTGAAAACAGAAAGACAGTGAAAGAAATAAAAGAGTAGTTCTTCGACAATGATCTGCTAATATATTTAAATTTCAGTTCTTCTATCTGCACCAAAACCTTCCAAGACAACAGTATGTCAACTTTATTATCAACCAGATCTGCTGGGGAGCCTTCCTTTCTGTTCCCCCATCGTACAGGTACAGCCTGCCCTCTTCATTCACCGGGGTCAAAGAAAAAGTGAGAAAATGAATGAAGAAATTATTATTATTATTATTATTATTTTATAAAATTATTATTTTATAATTAAAATATTATTATCTGATAAGATATGCACAGTTCTAACATGTCCAAATTCTACTATGACAAGTGAATAAAACAAGTATTTTTAAAACCACCTACTATGGCTGAAATATCTGGTTTTAAATTGATTTTAATGTATATGTTGTGTTAACAGTTTGTGCCTATGTTTTTGTTTTATATTGTATGTTTTTGTATTATTTTGCATATGTGGAAACCGCTCTGAGTCCCCTAGGGGAGATAGGGCAGTATATAAATAAAGATTATTATTATTATTATTATTATTATTATTATTATTATTATTATTTAACTGAAAGAACACCTTCCTAGGAATTTCTGGGTCTTTCAGCTGGAAGTTGACTACAGAATCACATTGGAGAACACAGAATTTCCTAGAGACATGTTATTTCTAGGAATCTCTAGGTCCTCCATCCAGCATGATTGGGAAACATTGATGACAGAGTCATACTAGAGGACCTAGAGACTCCAAGGGAGAACAAATCCATGAATAATCACATCTGAAAAAGTGAAACCGCAAATTAAAACTATGTCAACTTACAAAAGACCAAACAGAAATAAATGCAATCCATGAAGAAATGTCTTAGCATTTATTCATGGATTGTATTTATTTCTATTTGGCCTTTTGTAAGTTGACATAGTTTCTTACTATTATTTAGACTTGAACAGGGAAGAGTTCTCAATAAAGAAAGCTAAGTGCAAATGGAGATTTTTGGCAAAGAAATGCCAAATTTCTTCATTGTAGGACACCATCTATTGTAATTTCAGCAGCAGCAGCACCAAAAATACCCAAGATATACCTTAAGAAATGTTTACATAGTACGTCTTAGAACTGAAGAAATACAGTATATAAAAACCCTCTTTCCTAGACATATAGCTGTTGAATTTCCTTAATAAGTAGAGTAATTCAAAGGTTAAGGTTTTCATGCTACACATTAAGTTGTAATTCTAAATGTACTTAATTGGGAGCAAATCCCACTGAACTTAGTGAGTTCTAAATAGAGATGTAAAAAATCCTGAACTGTACGAGATCCTACAGTACACATCTCAAGACATCCAAAATGACACTGAAGAAGTTTAAAATGTAGACCTGACTGAGTTTTTCTTTTAAGAATCAAAATCTCCGACAGCTTCTGATCCTGAAAGGCTGTCTCTGTTCCTTGTGTCTAGTCCAAATAAAATCCTTTCCTCCTCTGTGGGTCCCTCTCTCTGGGTGGCTTTCCTTCTCATTAATCCAATAATTTGTTTTTGTTAATTTGACCTCTTAATTGTCTTAAATGCATACCATATTGGAGAGGCCCACTGCATTTGGAACCCAATACTGAGATAAATTAGAAAAGCAAACCGGAGACACCTTAGCTCTAAGCTTCTTAGCTCTGAGAACACTTCTATTTCAAACATGGGGAAAACCTGATTTTCTTTCCCCCTTTTCTTTGGATCAGATTGGGAATATTTTGGCATTTTAACAGAACATAAACATAGTACTCCAACAAAACCATGGGAATCTAAAGAGAAGCAATCATTGAGAATGGTCAATTATCTGTTGATTTCTTTGAACTTTGGACTCAATGTATTTAATACTATCCCTTTGACTCATATTAAAATCAGCTTTTTCACCCTGCTTGTGATAAAGAATAAACCCCCTTTGTTCCTCCAAGATCTCAATCCTACATCCTTCCTTTTTCTGCAATTAGTTTACCACACAGTTAACCCAGATATCCAATGCTTTCATATGTTTTCAAATCAGCACATTATCTTGTGAACACTTAGATTTGTTATCTGAACTTTCAAGGCTTTTATAAGTTATTTCCTTCCATTAGGTTAACTTTCAACCTAAGGAATGTTGCATTCTTAAACACCCAGAACCATCTTTCTGGAGATACTTGTTTTTCAAAAAGCAATAAAAATGGAATTCCAGACAGCAATTAACACTGGCTAGTTCATCCATGACTATTCTGGAGCAGAAATGATCTGGACTCACTCCAGAGGCAGCCATACACAGCCTTTCGAACCTACTGCTTATTGTTTTGATTTGCTTGTTATTGTTGTGTTATGTTTTCTACTGTATTGTGTTTTGAGGCTTCGGCCTGTGTAAGCCGCATCGAGTCCTTCGGGAGATGCTAGCGGGGTACAAATAAAGTTAATAATAATAATAATAATAATACTGTGGCATCACACTGGTGTTCACACAATCCAACTGGGTTGAAACTGCACCAGCCTTCCAATACCATCTTGTTGCCATTGCTGCTCCTAAGCAACCATATGAGCTCCAGATTGCTGCTAGTGCCCTGTTCTGACATCAGCAGAGGTGTCTACATGTCCAGGATGAAAGAGGAGCAGATCTCTCCCTTTTCTTCCTGGTCAAATGACCACCTCTGTGGATATCAGAATGGGCCATCACTATAGCCAGTAACCTGCTCAGAGCTCTGTGGCAGGCTGAGAGTAGCAATGGTGACAACATAGAAACTGATGGGCATAGGAAAACAGTGGAGATGGTGACGTCCAGTCCAGTCCATGATTTGGTCCATGTAATGAGACAGGGCAGGCATTCCCAAGGGGCTGTATACCAAGACCTTGGATATCCCACCTCTGCCTACATTGAACATATATATATGTGTGCACGTGAGGCGATGAGGCAATAAGAGGAGAGTGAGGAATTGAACCTCACAAACTCAGTGACTTGTAGTTCATGTCTGAAACACACTATCTCTGTCACTGTATCGCCTTTCTTTATATGTGTTTGTTACAAGATATAATTTTTAGATGTTTCTGTATATTTTTCACTGTGTAACCCAAACCTGGAATCAATATGTAGCTTCCAACTTCTCTTCACAGGTTACATCAATGTAATCACCAACTGATTTCCAGCTGTGTAATTTTAGTCCTGTAACTTGACACAAGACTTTAATATGTATGTTGAAACAAATAAATGTTTATTTATGAATTCTTTTGCACATATGCTTATCTGTTACAAAGTACTTTATTTCAGTTCCACGTGGATATTATTGCAACTGTCTTTCACTCCTTTGAATACATACAATTGTTATTATATAACTTTCAAACAGTTTAACTTATTTTTTACTGTTAAGCCACTTCTTTCTCCTTCAAAATATATTTATCCTCAGCCTCCTGGCTAGCTAGCTTATGGCTTTTAGTCACTCTCTTCCATCAATAGTTTCACTGAAAATTTAATCCCAAAGGAATCTCTGTCTCTTAGTTTTACCTAACTGAGAATTTAGACTGATATTAGCTTTTTCTTTACTTCAGTATAACAACAGAAGCTACAAACTTAAATACCGATCCTCTTCCCTCTAGCTCCTGGCTAGAGAGTCATCTACCTTTTAAAATGCCCCCCCCCCCATTTTTATTTAGCTCCACCCCTTTTCTTGCTAGCCACTCCAAAATGGATACATTTCTACTGCAAAGGCCACGTATCCATGATAAGACAATGACCAATCAGATGTAACCAACTGACTGCCCTTGTCATAATATCAACACTAATAAACATAAACAAAAAAACCTCCATTATAATTAGCTTTTCTGTTATAGTCCACATCAGACCTAATCCAGCTGTCCATGGGATATTCTGGAGTTTTCAGTAAACTGTAGCACATTCCCTGACTTTGTCTAAGTGAGGAAAAGCTGGTTTGACCGAGGAAAACCTGTGATATTAATCAATAGAGGAATTTTGAAAGAACAGCCACAAGTCAATCAATCAATCAGATCAATCAATCAGTCATTTGTATTGTCAAAGGCTTTCATGGCCGGAATCACTGGGTTGTTGTAGGTTTTTTCGGGCTATATGGCCATGTTCTAGAGGCATTCTCTCCTGGCGTTTCGCCTGCATCTATGGCAAGCATCCTCAGAGGTAGTGAGGTGAAATGTCAGGAGAGAATGCCTCTAGAACATGGCCATATAGCCCGAAAAAACCTACAACAACCCAATCAATCATTTATTTCAGTCTATGACCAGCACACTATAGAATGGGGCACAGGTGCCACAAGTCAATTCAGTAAGAGTCTAGGTTTTCTTGACCATCTTAATTCACTAAGAAGTTACAAGTGTATGCATATGGAGGAAAAAAATTGGAAACATCTCAGTTTATTTATTAAGATAACCACATGAGGCCTTTATTATATTTGATTGGCATGATTCAAATAGAATGTTAGCTTGAGTGTTGAGTTAGCCATGGAAACTCACTGAGTGATTTGGGGCAAGTCATTTTCCTCCCAAGATAAAGGTAGTTGCAAACCTGCTCTGAAAACCATGTGATAGGCTTGCTATAAATTGGAGTTGGCCTGACGGTTCATCATAGCAGCAAGTTTGACTCAGTAGTAAAAAGCATATCCTGATGTAAGAGTAGGAACATCCACCTAAATGCATACAGGACCATGTAACCTCCAGGGCATCGAAGGGAAATGCAGATTTAGCACTGAAAGAATCAGATAAGATATTCTCACAGGCAGGTAGGCACACAAGGGAGACACAGTTTCTTACTGTCTATATTAATCTTGTTTTGCTGGAGGCTCTCCTGAGGAGGAGTTGCCTCAAGGTAACAAATTCTTCATGGCTGTATTATTCCTCTCTAAACATTTAGGTACTGCTGCACACTACAGAAAAAGGGGTTAGAACCAATTTTGTAAGCAGCAAAAGAAAACACCAAAGATGAATGAAATAGCTAATATTTTTGTTATGAAATTTAACCCAGATTAATTTCTTCTAATTTAGTCCAAGAAAGAAAGAAAAAACCAAGACGGTATTCATGGAATTTTAATGGCTTGAGTACAAAATTCACCTTAAGCCTTTTAAAAATAGATAGGCAAGCAAGAGATGCTTCTCCCCCTTCTCACCATCTCACTTAGACAAAAAGAAAAAAGAACACACTCCAAAAGTCGCCTTCAGTGTGTTAAACAAAACCACCACCGAAATCCAGAAATTCTGCATTAACATTTATCAAAGCTATCAGAAGCAGAAGATTTTCAGAATAGCGATATTCCATATGTCACGCCATCCGGCTTCTTCTTCTGTTTTCTTTTCCCTTTCATCCTATTGGTCCTGACTTTTGAAATAATAACAGATATAATTTCCTTAAGCCTGCAATGGCAATGTGGAGGGGGCAACCTCTTCTTCTTTACTGATACCAATTTAGCAGCTGCTATAGTATTTCTGCGATCTGGTACTATAATTCCCCTCCTTTTTTTTGGATACCAGATGGATGCCAGATGGGCAATACTTTCTTCTGAGCTCCAGGGTTTTTTTTTTTAAAACCACCAAACACAGGGTCAAGTCTTGTCAGCGAGTCTTCTCAAATGGCACTTCAAAGCACGACAATTGAGGTGGGCGGGGAATGGAAACATCTGCTCCTTACTCCAAACGACCCTAATAATATATGAGATAGCCATCCTCTCTTCCAACCAGAAGCTAATACACAACTGCATGACAAACGGATGCTTCAAGATTCTACAACACTGCCAGGGAACTAGATCTAAATGCCAAGTCTTCAGCCACCAGTGTCAGCTATGCAAGTGTCATATAATCCAGTTTCAGAGTGCCATAGTATAACCAATTTAACTGGATTATATGGCAGTGTGAGACTCATGTAGTCCAGTTCAATGCAGTAAATTTGCATTCTGACTTACGTTTTTATTTCTTTTGTCTGGTTTTATACTATGTATTAATGTTATAAATGATTTATGATGTTCTTGGGCATTGAATCGTTGCCTCTGTAAACTGCCCTGAGTCACCTGAGGTATACAAATATAGTAAATAAATAAATAGTAAATAAATTCTGAAATGAGATTATATGGCAGTGTAGATCTAGCCTGTCAGGCCTCTGCATGCATGGATCCTGCATCTATGGATTCAATCATCCACAAATGTGGGTTCCCTCTGTCATTTTTATATAAGAGACACTACTAAAAGTAAAGGTTTCCCCTTGACATTAAGTCTAGTTGAGTCCGACTCTAGGGTGGTGGTGCTCATCTCCATTTCTAAGCTGAAGAGCCGGCATTGCGCGTAGACGCCTCCTAGGTCATGTGGATAGCATGACTGCATGGAACACCGTTACCATCCGACCTGTGCAGTACCTATTGATCTATTCACATTTGCATGTTTTTGAATGGCTAGGTTGGCAGGAGCTAGGGCTAATGACAGGAGCTAACCCTGTTCTATGGATTTGAACCAGCAACCTTCCGGTCAGCAAGTTCTGCAGCTTGGTGGTTTAACTACTACGCCACCACAGCCCCTATTTAACTGCACTATTGTAAATAATGGTACTTGAGTATCCACAGATTTTGGACTCCAAACAGGGTAGATGTCAGTGGATACCACTATACAATCAGGAGCCCCCAATGGCACAGTGGGTTAAACCCTTGTGATGGCAGGACTGAAGACTAACAGGTTGCAGGTTCGAATCCAGGGAGAGTGCAGATGAGCTCCCTCTATCGGCTCCAGCTCCTCATGTGGGGACATGAGAGAATCCTCCCACAAGGATGGTAAAAACATCAAAACATCTGGGTGTCCCCTGGGCAACGTCCTTGCAAATGGCCAGTTCTCTCACACCAGTTTCTCAAGTTGTTTCTGACATGACAAAAAAACAAAACCAAACTATACAATCAAGGAAATTTCCTTCTTGCACAGCAACAGTGGAATAAGGCAGATTTCCCATTCTTATCCCCTACCTTTTTGAAAGGCGAGAGAACAAGAAAACAAAACTTCTACTATGTTTTGAAAAGGTTCAGGGAAATCTTTGAGACCAAATACTCAGCATGGAGCAGGAATGGGTGGAAGGAAGGAAGCAGAAGAGGCCTGCTCTGGGTATGAATGTTTCCTACTTCTTTCAGGAGGCTGACCCATCTTTCAAACTGGGGAAAAACCTCCAGAAATGAAACTTAGAAACAGTCATGTAATCATTCTGAAAGCAGCCTACGGGAGCTAATTCAAACGTGATTTTACAAAAGCCTCCCCTTTATGTGTAAAAGAAAAAAAAAGTTTTTTTTTCAAGTGTCAAGTTAAATTGTCCTTAAGTTTCGAAGGGTATCTGCAGGAAAATACAGCTGACATCAAAGCATGCTCTCCACTCTGCAATTTGCTTCATGGAGAAGTTATGATAAACAGGTTATGTGGTTCCCTAAGGTTACCATGGAAACCTTTTCTTTTCAGGCCATCATTTCCAAAGGTACAATTTGCATTAAAATGACAGAACTTGATTTTTTTTTTTTGCAAGACTCAAGAGGGGTCATGCTACCCTATATTATAGCTATTATTTCAAAACTCCTGAATGTAACATTCAAGGGAAGGAACTATTAATCCCCGTAAACATCTTGATGACCAAATACAATTTAATTGCCGGCATGTCAGGTAGCTCCCTGACAAATTATCGGGGAAAATTAAGCCTCTAATGTAAGAATAAATATTAAAGTTAATTCATGAGTTGAATCTGAAAGCTACTTTTTCTTCCATTGCTTTGTGCAACTGTTCCATATCATGTTTTGGGCTTTAGTTTCTTAAAGAATTTAGGGCAGTAGTGGAACATATGGCTCCATCTCTCTCTTTCTCTCAAGGAGATTCAGATTTCCGAATCAATAAATTGAGGGGTGGGGAAAGGGGATCTTTCTTAATATTGTAAATTGTTACAAGAACTCAACATCAACAATGCTCCAAGTGATCCCTTTCTTTAGATCCTATGGACTGTTGAATGTGTGCTCAATGTATACAATGTGCAATACACACACATATGAGGGTTGGAACTTTAACAGTGGCAACTATTTAATTACATATAATACAAAAGTGAAACATGCCACCAAGTTTTACAGTCCTTCCATATAGTCACCAGCATTGTGTACAACCCGTTTCCAATGAGGTGGAAGTCGTAGGACACCAGTTGCAAGAATCTTTGGAACAGTTCTGAAGCTAATGCCACAAAGTAGTTCCTTCATCTTAGGAATTAAGTCAAAGTCACAAGGGCTTAAGTCTGGAGAGTATGGTGGCTGGTACAGCACTTCCCAGCCCCATCGATCGAGCAAATCAGCCACAGCTTGTGCTGCATGTGGCCGAGTATTGTCATGCAAAATGATAGGGGCGTTCTGCAGAAAGTGTTGCCAGTTTTTCCCCTCAAAGCTGGTCTGAGATGGTGTTCCAAAAATGAGCAGTAATACTCATTGATGGTCTGATGTGGGGGAATGGTATGTGTTAGGATGACACCATCACAGTCGTACACGAGAATCACCATAACTTTCACATTGCTGGGGTACTGATAAAATTTTGAACTTTGTGGTGACCTGTAACGATGCCATTCGTTCGATTGGAGTTTCAGTTCTGGCTGGTACGATCTGGCCCAAGTCTCATCCAGTGTAATGATATGGCGTAAGAAAGCCTCTCCTTCGCACTCATAGCACTCCAAGTGGATACGAACAACATTGTATTGTAGCCATTTCTGTCAAATGATGTGGAACCCACCAAGCAATTTTTCTCACACCAAGGCATTCCTTCAGAATGTGGAACATGGACGTATGAGCAAATCCTGTGTTTTGGGCCAGCTCATGAATCGTATGGCATCGATCACTGTCTATGAGTGCAGCAACAGCATTCACTTCTGCTTCACTGACACTAGGACTATCTGGCCGATGCATGTCTGCCACATGTTGGCGTCCTTCGGTGAAGGCTCTTATCCACCTTGCCACTGTTCTGTAAGGCAATGTAGATTCCCCACAAGCCTCTTGAAGACCTTGATGGCACTGTCATGCTGTAAGACCTCTGCCACAGCCAATCTTTATCCAACTCCATTGTTCTTGTTTCGAAAACATCGTGACAACACTTACTTTAGACCACAAACTAATACAAGGCTCAGTTCTTCGTGTCACTCCACATGTGCGTGACATAGGAAGGGCGAGTCTTTTTGTTCAGAGGTAAGGTTGGTATATAACTAATGTGTGGTATACGCAACATTCTTTGGTTTCGTTGTGTGGCGTCTTTACAGCAGTTTTGCCACTATTAAAGTTCCAACCCTCATATAAGATAAAGCAGAATATAAGATTATTATTATTATTATTATTATTATACTGATAAAAACACAGTATGACACAGCAAACAAGATATATATGCCAGATTTTGTATCACAAAATCACAAGTCGAATACTTCCCAAACGTTTAGGACTGTGTGGTGTATTTTTGAATGATTTGTGCAGATCCAAGTAAGGTGGCCTTTTGCAGTTGACAGATCGTGATTTTGTCATTTTGTCATTATATATATATGTGTGTGTGTGTGTGTGTGTGCATATATATATATATATATATAGCAACAGTGCACACCTTTTTCTCATCTTAAATGCTACATATGGCTCTGAGGTCATACATGCATACGTGTATCTATACACACTGGGGATTTTGTTCCATATATTTTAAATAAATTATTATTAGATTATCAAGTACACTATGTTCCTAAAATACCTCTTCTCCTGACCCAGCATAAGGTCACAGTAGCTCTCCAAGGGAAACTCATTAATTCAGTAGAGAAACCAGCCGAGGAAACTCTCTTCCAATGAAACTTAATGTGGCAGATCCCATACAAGGATACTATGTGTACACTGAGCGAATGAGCATGTAATAGTACTGATGGAACAGATGCGATAAACAACCATTCATCCATGGCTCAGAAGACAAAGAACACCTGTACATCTCTCTTACTAAGGCAATAAGAGCACTGAGGATGGTTTTTCTTTTAGACATTTGCAAAAGTCATGGAATATGCTACACATGTACACACATGTCCATTTTACTATTTCCAAGCAATGCATTTTCATCAGAATGTATCTAACTATGATTTCTGGTTTTTAGGTATGTTTTGCATATACTGCACTGCATACTGGGCTTTGGAGGTCTGCTTCTTGGCCACACACGCCTCATAGCAAACATGTGAAAGTCATCTGTAAGAATACTGCAACAATACAAAAGGTTTGGCTTTCACCAATATGTGTTTTACTTTTCATAATAAAGACAGCTTGGCACGAAGACACAGTACTGTTTGACTGCAGAATACTTTTGCTTAAAAAGGCTGAAATATTGCAAAAGGAAAACCAGGATTTCTTATAAAGCTCTTTCAAATAAGAATGAGTCATAGGAAGATTCATTGAAAACATGTCAGAGTCTTGGAAAGGCTGATAGAACATTTGAATTAACATTCAAAAATGACAGAAGTGCACCTTTCAGCTTGAATTTCATTTATTCATAGACCAGCAACAACTCTAACAATGTGCATTTGGGTGGTGGGCAAACTCCAGAAGAAGGTATCAGTTGTAGTCTATGACTAACTACTTTCCTCAACAATCCAGAGAAAGAAGCAGAAGCAGTGCTGTGGGTAGTCATATAATATGCCCACCCCATCCCTATCTAAAACACAGATGTATACTTTTCATCTTAAGAACAGACAAGTATCTCAAACTCTGAGGATTACCTGGGAAGGAATCCTACTGGAGCATTGCAACACACCCAAATACCTGGGAGTTACTCTGGACCATGCTCCGATTTATAAGAAACACTTCTTGAATATCAAGCAAAAAGTGGGTGCCAGAAATAATATCATACGAAAGCTGACTGGCACAACCTGGGGATCACAACCAGATGCAGTGAAGACATCTGCCCTTGCGCTTTGCTACTCTGCCACTGAATACATATGCCCAATGTGGAATACATCTCACCACATTAAAGCAGTGGATGTGGTTCTTAATGAGACACGCCACATTATCACAGGATGTCTACACCCAACACCACTGGAGAAATTATTCTGTTTAGCTGATATTGCAACACCTGACATCTGTTAGGAAGTAGCAGCCTGTAATGAAACCAAGGCAGTGACATCTCTGGCCCATTCTCTGTTTGGATATCAGCCAGCATGTTAATGTCTTAAATCAAGAAATAGCTTCCTAAGATCTACAGAGGTACTTGTCAGAACACCAGCAAGCCAGCAAGAGTCCAAAAGTGGCAGGCTAAAACTTGGAACAGAAACAGCTTAATAAGATCTACAGAAATAATTGTTGGAACATCTAAGCAAGCGAGAGTCCAAAAGTGGCAGGCTAAACATTGGAACCCCAATCTGTGGCTGATACCGGATGAAAAACTCCCCCCTGGGCACACAGAAGACCAGGCAACTTGGAAGACGCTGAACAGACTGTGCTCTGGCACCACGAGATGCAGAACAAATCTTAAGAAATGGGGCTACAATGTGGAGTTAGCAACATGCGAGTGCAAAGAAGGGCAAACCACAGATCACCTACTACAATGCAGCCTGAGCCCTGCCACATGCACAATGGAGGACCTTCTCACAGCAACACCGGAGGCACTCCAAGTGGCCAGCTTCTGGTCAAAGGAAATTTAGCGTAATGCCAAATTTTCAACTTTGTGGTTTTTTAAATACATTATAGCTGTATTCTCAATTCGCTTCTGACACGATAAATAAAAATAAATCCCTATTGTGGCAATAAAATGCTGTAATGACTTTCAATATCTTTGGCCTTGACATGTCATCATCTGTAGTCATCAGCTAAGCATTTCCTTTACATACACAGAAAAACTGCAAAGATCAAGTACCTCTTTTTTGTGTATGTATGGATGAAGTGGTCACCCAGTGATTAGACATTGCTTGGCATGGTAACATGCCAAGCAATAGTACTACAGTGCACACCTATATCTATGAACCAACCTTTCATTTGTCCACATGTAGCAATATATAACTACAGCTTCTTTCACAAATACTTTATTCACTTTGACCATTTGTATGTGAAGGGATTGAGGGCAACTTTGGAGAAATATATATATTTGCTATAATTCTGATACTTTGCTAAACTGATGGGTAAAACTCATATCCTTCCTAAGAGCTCCTGATCTTTGAGTTAGGGGGAAGATTTTTTATTTTATTTTACCCCCTCAGAATGTGATGAATAAAAGAATGATAAATAAGTAAAGTAACAACATATACCTAATAGCTCAGCAGCACAACCATGTTGAAATGCTGTTGTATTGTTAAAATGCATATTCTCATTGTTCTGATACAGATTGTTTCTCGTTCTCTCTCTCTCTATGTCCAACCCCACTCCCCTCAATTTCTGGAAGAATGCTTTAAGTATAGAAAGTTATTTTTAAATCCAATTTATTCAAGTACACAGGCCACCTAAAAAGATTTTTAGAATTAGAAATACAAACAAAATGGAATTATCTGAGAACTTGAGCAAATGCTTTTAACACAAAACAATTGTTGAGTTAAATACTTTTAATTAAATAACTTTTCCTCCATTAAAGAAGGGGTGGATTCAGCACACTTTCCCACTAACTATTAAATCTATGAGCAAGAAAACCACGCACACAAAAGATGACATTTTGACAGGAGGGCCACGCTTGTGTAACACTAGGGGTTGATTTAGCAAATGAAGTTTTCTTCTGTCCTATTTTGTTCTGTACTTTAATGCATTCTTATTAGATTAGCATCTGCACTGCAGACCTTGAAGTGGGAACTAATAAAGTTATCCACACAATCTCTAGGTATCTGAGCCACTGACTTGATTTTTCATTTAAAATAATTATAACAGTGCGACTTGTTTGTTAAAAAGCCCTTTTATATTCACAGATAATTGCTTTATACAACACCTGGCAATGCATCCTAATTTTCACATCTTCTCTGAGAAATGGAGGGGGAACCTTAAGCTCTTTAAAGTTTGCAACAACTTGACAACAATGTAGTCACAAAACTTTTAAAGCCTTGAAGTTAACAAGAGCAGAAACTCTTATGTGGATTAACAAGCCAAAAAAAAGCTCCACCACAACATTACTACTTATTATGTTTTCACAGCTACAGGATGATTACTGATGGAAATTTATGGCCTGACCAATTCCAAGGAGTTACGATATATGACAATCAACACATTTTAAACATGACAAAGAGGTTACTCTGATCCTTCACACTCACTGTCTGAGCTATTGTTCTTGTGTAGCACTCAGTCCAAACTGAGTTTTAGCTAAAGTCATCCATCTACTGCAGATCAATACCCTGTATGATCAATCGAGACTCAAGGCAATAGGACTGCACTGACAGCAGTCTCCAAATCCTGCGCTCTAAAGAGGAAGAAAAGGAGGAATCTAGACTGACACCACCTCTGTCTATGGCCAGTGAGGGGTTTCTTCCAATGTCCTGGCATTTTACTTCACCAGGAAACTTTTTTTTTTTTTGGTATGCCTCCAAGATCACTGATTGTCTGTATGCTTCAACTCATCTGGCTATCTCCTACCTTGGGAATTTACTTGTAAAAGCCCAAGGTACCATTGTTGTGTGCTTTAACAAGACCAAACCTGACACACAGAGCCCCCATGACCCACTCTACATCCTTGTGCAGTTAGAAGGAGGGCAGACCAGGGATGATGGGACTTGCAGTACCTTCACTCACATCCTGAGAGCACTGCAACTTTTATCCTATGACCGATAAAGACCAAACTTGACACACAGAGCCTCCATGACCCGCTCTACATCCTGGTCTGGTTTGTGGGCCAATGGACCATGGACGATGGGACTTACAGTACGTTCACTCACTTCCTCAGACCACTGCAAGCCTCAACCAGTGACCAAACTTGACACACAGAGCCCCCCCGACCCACTCTATATCCAGGTGCAGTTTGAAGAAGGACAGATCAGGGATGATGGGACTTGCAGTACCTTCACTCACATCCTGAGAGCACTGCGGCACTCATCCAATGACCGATAAAGACCAAACTTGGCATACAGAGGCCCCATGACCCACTCTACATCCTAGTCTGGTTTATGGGCCAATGGGGGACAATGGGACCTGCAGTACCTTCACTCACTTCCTCAGACCACTGCAATCCTCAACCAATGACTGTTCAAGGCCAAACTTGGCACACAGAGACCCCATAACCCACTCTACAACCCATTGTAGTTTGGAGGAGGATTGACCACAGATGATGGGACTTGCATATCAGAGTTACAGTTCACCTGTACCCATTAAACCCATCTGACATTGGATCTAGACTAAACTCGGAGCACAGAAAAACAATGCCTTTGTCAAATAACCTGGACAGCGCTGGGCCCCCAAGCTACCTATAAACACACACATACACACACACACACACATACTTTCTTTGGCCTCTTCCGAAGAGCTGAATAAAATCCCATATTGTTTGCTTAGAACTGGAATACATGGCAGTGTGGGCTCAGATAACCTAGTTCAAAGCAGATATTGTGGGTTTTTCTGCCTTGATATTCTGGGTTATAGGGCTGTGTAGAAGGGCCCTTTGTTACAATTTGTTCAAAGGGGATTTGTCTTTGTTTTCCTCAGAGGCTTTCACCACTATCATCCAGTGGGTTTCCATGGCAAAGCACAGATTCGAACTTTGTCTTCAACCTTCATACCAGAATATAACACTTACTCTTTTTAGGTACTGCTACATATGACAGATTCTAAAATCAAGTATATATTCTTACAAATAACTGAAACAGTTAATTCTGTTTAAAAAATATGAATGCTATGAGCTGCTAATATGTGAGACAAAACACACCAGCCTCCTGTCCACTCTACTGGCAACTCAATACTTTAAAAGAGCAGTAGCACCACCAGCCACAGCATAAGCCACCACTTAAACCATGTGAGCGTCTTGTTTGGCAGTTTAGTGGGGATACGGAAGTTGCAGATAGGGTACCAAACCTTCCTCTCACTGAATTACAGATCTACTGCAATGCAGAACTCTTTGCTGGGAAAAGAAATTAATCACAAGCAACTATTTACACTATATAACACGATTTTTGTTCCTTGGTTATAAATGTCATTTCCTAATTTGTTCTATCATAAAAACATGGAAAAAGTTTATTAAACTGCAAAACTTTGTTTTTGCTATAGTTTTTCAATGGATAAGAGTCTCAATCAATTCAATATAGTTTGTGGCAACCACAAAAACAAAGTTTCTGGAGTATAACTTCTACTTTAAGTATTGCAAAATTAAACAGGAAATAAAACTTTCAAACCAGGATCAGAAAGCTTTTTCAAATTTTGTTACATAGTGTTATTGGTAACTAATTACCTCCAAGCCGTGGCTGGCCTCCATTGCCTGTCACCTTCAAAGAATCATGCCTACCTGATTGGCTATGTTTGGGGGGTTTCACTACTCTGGTTGCCTTTTTTTGTTGGAAAGATAAAATAATTTGCTCCTTGTGATGTTTTTCAGCCCTATTCTCCCTCCGCTTCAAGTCTTGTTCAAGCTCCCTCCCTATATATATGGGAAAGAGAATGAGGTATGCTCCAGTTCAAATCATGTGGGTGTCCTGGATTGTAATGGATTTTCCAAATGCACTTTGCAATCCATAGCTTCTGTTTCCTTCTCCTTCAGCCCTTCAAATGCATCTTTTTGATTTTTTAAAACATTTCTGTATCCTCTAAGTGCTAAAGTGTTAACCTGGTAAGTGTCAATAATGTTATCACTGTCCTTTCTCCAGCTGGAGAAATCACCAGTCTCAGTCTTATAAAGGGACAGAGAGGGAAGCAATAGCATAATTGATATGTACCTAAGCTAGTACTTTACTAATAGGGTTGAGGAGACATTTAAAAAAAATGAAGAAAAAGACATTTGTGGGGAAGAAAGAAAAGTAGACCACGACTTGCAAAGCATATCTGGACAAAATGGCAGGATGATGAGATTGAACGCTACATCCAATGTAATAAACGGTAAAGGTTTAACTTTGACATTAAATCTAGTCATGTCCAACTCTGGGGGATGGTGCTCATCTCCATTTCTAAGCCGAAGAGCCAGCATTGTCCATAGACACCTCCAAGGTCATGTGGCTGGCATGACTGCATTTATTCCACAACAAAAAAAGGGAGAGAATTTTGATCATGAGGAAATAAAAGCAATATTAAACAGTGTGGCATACACTGCAGTCAGGATAAGTCATAGGCATTGGCCATTATGAGAAATTATTAATCTTATTCGGCCAGTTTTCAGCATGTCCTTAGAGCAGGGGTCCTCAAACATTTTAAGCAGATCACAGTCCCTCAAACTGTTGGAGGGTTGGATTATAATTTGAATAAAACATGAATGAGTGCACATTGCACATACCTTATTGTAGTTCAAAAACACTTAAAAACAACAACATAATTAAAATGAAGAACAATTTTAACAAATATAAAGTATTTTTGTACTTTAGTATTTCAATGGGAAGTGTGAGCCTGCTTTTGGCTGATGAGACAGGATTGTTGTTGTTGTATGCTTTCAAGTCATTTCAGACTTAGGTTGACCCTGAGCGAGGGCCGGGTAAATGACCTTGGAGGGCTGTATCCAGACCCCAGGCCTTAGTTTGAGGACTCCTGCCGTAGAGCATACTAGTGCTATCATGCTAGTGTTGCTCAAAATTTCTCACCCATTTCCTTCTGGATTCCTCCTGCAAAGTTCCACTGGGTTTGGACAAGAACGAATAGCTAGATAATATGGAGAATGCGGACAGGGACAAGAAGATGATGTATGTGAAACTTCTTTGCTCTCATCACAAATAGAAAAAATGGCAGTATAAAAATAGGTCTATGTGGCACAGTGGGTTAAACTGCCGAGCTGCTAAACTTGTTGACCAAAAGGTCACAGGTTCGAATCCGGGGTGTGAGCTTCCGCTGTCAGCCCCAGCTTCTGTCAACCTAGCAGTTCGAAAACATGCAAATATGAATAGATCAATAGGTACCACTCCGGCTGGAAGGTAACGGTGTTCCTTGCAGTCATGCTGGCCACATGACCTTGGAGGTGTTTACGGACAACGCCAGCTCTTCGGCTTCGAAATGGAGATGAGCACCAACCCCCAGAGTCGGACACGAGTGGACTTAATGTCGGGGAAAAACCTTTACCCAGTGACTGTTTCAAATAGGGGGGGGGGGGGGGGAGGGGAAATGGTAGCTGTGAAAAGTTTATAGGGAACAGGCTTCTTCACCTCTCGGTAGTTGTGCATAAACATCTGGAAATGAACCCTGAATCAAAATCTTAATTGTAATTCTTTAGGATTTGTACATGGGATTAAAACAAGGTATATATGAGATGAATGGGTGGGAATCAGCTGGTGCTCCAGTTCATCTCTTTTGACTATCATCCAGTATCTATCATATACTGAATCCAGGCATCCATAATTTATTTTTGGAAAGAATGCTGGGTTTTCTGTTGTTTTTAGAAAGGCGGATATGTTTTCTGCAGCATCAGAAAGGCTAGTCTGGGCTACCCTTGGCACATGTAATGACATGTATATTCATGGCTTTCCATGCACAGGCACTGAACTTTGTCTCTTGTTTTAACCTTTGGATTATGGGGAAAGGGTTTAGAAAGAGCATGTTTTTTCCCTTTTTCTTTTTCACTTCAGAAGAATAGGGCCTTATTCCTAAAGTCACTGGTGGGGGGAGATGTTTCTGCTCTGGGGGTGGGTGGAAAAGGAGGTGATGGTTGTCAGGCATTTAAGAAGAGCTCGACTTTTTTTGTGCCATTGCAATCAGAGTGTCAGAAGGAACTATATTTTATCCTGTGGCATAAATGGCATTGATGTGCTGGATGTCACAAAGGGAGCTGTCATCTGGGCGTCTATTTCAAATAGGCAAGTGAAGGTTCAAATGGAGAAATAGTAGGTCTAGTTAATTCTCAAAAAGGTTTAATGTTAAAAAGACCTTTTGCTGTCACCGTGATTCATGCTCTCCCCTGTTTGCGTGGACCATTTCAGGTTTGAAGTCAGTGGAAATGTGTGTTTCAATCACGTTAACAGAGGCTGGGCAAGTACAGAGCAAATTCTTTTGGGACTCATCCAATCACACAAATATACAAATGAACAAAGAGCCTGATGATGTGGCCAACAGAGCAGGAACAAAGCACAAAATGGGGTTTTTTTTCAAGGTTTTTGTATCTGGGCCCGGCTCCATCTGAGCACTGGTGCAGCAGTTGCCATGGGTATGTGAGTGGCACTTGTTGTGTTGGTGCCAGTATATGAAACTCAAAGTGCCGTGTTTGGTCTCTCTTCTGCCCTGTGACTTCTGTTCTCCTTTATTAAGTGAAAAGAGCTGGATGG
This sequence comes from Anolis sagrei, assembly GCF_037176765.1. Classification (NCBI taxonomy): domain Eukaryota; kingdom Metazoa; phylum Chordata; class Lepidosauria; order Squamata; family Anolidae; genus Anolis; species Anolis sagrei. The sequence continues at coordinate 167,401,201 of NC_090021.1, read as the reverse complement.
GACTCATTATGAGGCTTTGAGTAAGCAATAAAGGGCTTGATTGAACAGTGGGTGCAATTTGTGTGCTGAAGGAAACAGTAAAGAAGCAATTTCTAGATAGAAAATGCAGGAGCCCATTTCAGCATTATTTTTTATATAGGAAAAGGGTTTGGTCAGAATTGGAGGGGGGAGAGGAGGCCAATTCTCTACTTTTGTGGAAGCTGTCAAGATGCTGTTTTCTATGGCAGAGAAGGAGTTACTGGCACCAACAGTATGCTGTCTGCTCAAAGCAAGTATCTCATTTAGGAGAGAGTTTTGCTTGGGTCATTTTAACCCTTCCCCTTCATGGTCCCGATTCCTCGGGATTTTAAAAGTACAATTCCAGAGAAACAAATGAAGAGGGATGAGGGGTTTGTGGTTGTTTATTCATTCAGTCGCTTCCGACTCTTTGCGACCTCATGGACCAGCCCACGCTAGAGCTCCCTGTCTACTATGGCCACCCCAGCTTCTTCTAGGTCAAGCCAGTCAGTTCAAGGATAACATTCATCCATCTTGCTCTTGGTCGGCCCCTCTCCCTTTTCCTTTGATTTCTCCCAGCATCATTGTCTTCTCCGAGCTTTCCTGTCTTCTCAGTATGTTGCCAAAGTACTTCATCTTTACCTCTAATATCCTTCCCTCCAGTGAGCAGTCGGGCATTATTCCCTGGAATATGGACTGGTTTGATCTTCTCGCAGTTCAAGGCACTCTCAGAATTTTCCTCCAACACCATAGTTCAAAAGCGTTTATCTTCCTTTGCTCAGCCTTCCTTATGGTCCAGCTCTCACATCCGTAGGTTACTTCAGGGAATACCATTGTTTTAACTATGCAGATCTTCATTGCCAGTGTGATGTCTCTACTCTTAACCATTTTATTGAGATTGGTCATTGCTCTCCTCCCAAGAAGTAAACATCTTCTGATTTCCTGACTGAAGTCTGTGTCTACAGTAATCTTTGTGTCTAGAAATACAAAGTCTGTTACTGTCTCCATGTTTTCTCCCTCTATTTCCCAGTTATCAGTCATTCTTGTTGCCATAATCTTGTTTTTTTTATGTTTAACTGCAACCCAGCTTTTGCACTTTCTTCTTTCACCTTGGTTCCTCAGCTCCTCCTTACTTTCATCCATCTGCATATTGAAGGTTGGTAAAATTCCAGAAATTTTAACTCCAATCTTGGATTCATGAAGCCCTGCTCGTTGCATGATATGTTTTGCATGCAAGTTAAGAATTTAGGGTGAGAGTATACAGCCCCATTGAACTCCTTTCCCAATCTTGAACCAGTCTGTTGTTCCGTGGTCTATTCTTACTGTTGCTACTTGGTCATTCTACAGATTCCTCAGGAGACAGACAAGATGATTTGGTATCCCCATACCACCAAAAACTTGCCACAATTTATTATGATCCACATAGTCAAAGGCTTTGGAATTATCAGTTAAACAGAAATAAATGTTTGTCTGAAATTCTTTGCCTTGATGCATTATCTAGCAGATGTTGGCAATTTCATGAGGGACAGAGAAAGGAAAAAATTGGAAGAAATATATAAGACATGAAAACTTTCTCTCTGATTTGTAAGCTGATCACATTTCCAAAAATGCCTTATCTTGAATTTAGCTTCTATAAAATGCACATTCATGCAATGGGATCTTCTAACCATTGAACAATAGAAGGTGAATACTTGTCTTTCCAACCTTCCAGAAGAAGGGTTTTTTTTAACAATAGTAAAAGCACACCAGGCCCAACCACATTGACCCTCAGTTCAACCCCATGTCAAAGGAATGTAATTTAAAAGAACAGGTACATCTGCACATGCCAAAGATTCTTCTAGTACAAAAATAATACCTTGTAAAAACAGTCAACCACAAAAGATGTAACAACGGAACACCCCCATAACATGTGCCACAAGGAGAGCACTGTCTGCATTACATTGATAACATTTAGTTAAAACAGACATTTTCTTTCTAAAAAGGTCCAGGTCACCCGAAACATCCAATTTTGCTGGACCAAACATAATTTTGCATTTAAGGAGATTCTTAGATATGGAAGCAAGGGCAATTTACTGCTAGTTAATTTGCAAAAAGAAATCCAACTCTTTGTTCCACTCGTGTCTATATTTGTTAACATCAAATTAAGTGCTGTCCAACAAACATTTAGACATTAAAGTTTGCTTCATTTTCTTTCAGAACATGATTACTGTTTTCAGCACAGCGTGGGTGGTTTGGACATTTGAGGCAAACGCTACAGATAAAGACACTGAAAGGTGTTGCAACTGTGAATACTGCCACAATGGACCTGCATATAACTGAGAAGCAGACTGCAATGGTGACAAAAATTCTCAGTCTGTATTAGTCAATTTATCCAAAGTATAATTTCTCATATGACCCCAAATCTATGAATTTTCCCATAAAACGAATTTTCACTCACTCTTAAATATTTTCTTTATATATAAAATCTCAGCCTGCGTATGTTTGTGCTCACAAAACCGGAAAGTAGTCAGTCAATTGACTTGACATTTCAACACAACGTTGCATTCAAATACACGCGTGTATTTAGCATAAAACTAGCAGTCCGGGAATAGACAAAGTGGTATCTGTGATGCCCAGAGCAACCACTCACAGCCTAGTTTTCATTTTACCTCAGCAGTCTAAGAAATGAAAACTGAGCTCAAGCAACCAATCGCTGTGCAACTTTTCTTTTATGACGGCAGTAAATGAAACAAAAACCTATCCCCAAACAGCTTTCATTTGACCTTAGCAGTAGAAGAAATAACAATCAATCATAGTGTTGCTTTCCTTTTACCACAGCAGTATAGGAAAAATTAACCAATCACAGAGCAGCTGTCAATTCGCCACAGTATTAAAAGAAATGATAGTTGAGCTGTGATTGGTTGCTATTGGCATACCACTCATTCTGATTGTAATGGTGTTTGAGTACTAATGACTTCCGATTTCCAATATGGCTTGTGTTCACTATGTTTGTCTGTGAAGCTCAGGGAAAATCTTTGTGAATGCATTTTGAAATTAAGAAAACAATTGCTTCTGCCATGGGTAGTTATACGTCACATGGTCTAGAGCTGCCCCGGGCCTGTCATTGAACATCGAAAAAACCAAGGTGCTGTTCCAGCAGACACCAGCCAACCCCTCTCCAATGCCAGTGATACAGCTTAATGGTGCAACATTAGAAAATGTTAATCATTTCCACTACCTTGGCAGCCACCTCTCCACCAAAGTCAACATCGACACCGAAATACAACACCGCCTGAGCTCTGTAGGGATACCAAGGTGCTTGTTTATAGAGCTATTGTCCTCCCAACCCTGCTATATGCCTGTGGGACGTGGACTGTCTACAGATGTCACATGCAACTCCTGGAACGATTCCATCAGCGCTGCCTCCGGAAAATCCTACAAATCTCTTGGGAAGACAGGCGGATAAATGTCAGCATGCTGGAAGAAGCAAAGACCACCAGCATTGAAACAATGGTCCTCCGCCATCAACTCCGCTGGACCGGCCACGTTGTCCGGATGCCCGACCACCGTCTCCCAAAGCAGTTGCTCTACTCCGAACTCAAGAACGGAAAACGGAATGTTGGTGGACAGGAAAAGAGATTTAAAGATGGGCTCAAAGCCAACCTTAAAAACTCTGGCATAGACACTGAGAACTGGGAAGCCCTGGCCCTTGACCGCTCCAGCTAGATGTCAGCTGTGACCAGCAGTGCTGCAGAATTTGAAGAGGCACGAATGGAGGGTGAAAGGGAGAAACGCGCCAAGAGGAAGGCGTGTCAAGCCAACCCCGACCGAGACCGCTTTCCACCTGGAAACCAATGCCCTCACTGCGGAAGAAGATGCAGAGCAAGAATAGGGCTCCACAGCCACATACGGACCCACAAGAACACTGGAGGACAATCATCCTTGGAAAACGAGGGATTGCCTAAGTAAGTAAGTAAAGGTCTAGAGTCGGTAAACTGTCAGTTCTTTATGTTTATGCAGAAAATGGAGAAATCAAAAATATAGTCAATCTAGTAGCTTTAAAATTAAAAATGATTTCTGTTAAAGACCTCTTTTTCTTTGCTTTCCTTTCATTCCACATAGACACAGCAACACAAGGCAGGATACTGAATGAAATGATGTGTTATCTTGGTAAATCTATGCGCACAGCAATACTTCTATTTACTATCTCATTCATTTCATATCAGACTGAGCCACAGCGAAGCGTGGTCAGGTTTAGCTAGTTACTAATATTTATATACCACATTTTTCTCTTTAAAAGGCTACAGAGGATTATGCTACCGAGATGTATTTGATTGAAGATATACATAGGATAGTAATTGACAAAATATTGTATGCTGCAGAGGTTCCTGGAGACACTGTCTATTCCCTACTTAAACAGAAGAATGAAAGGCAAAAGAGTTTTCAAGGGAATTGATTCCAAAATTGTCCAAGAAGGAGTATATGAATTGGGCCATGTTTGCCACTTATTTCTATGAATCTGGAGCTACATCTAACAAAAGAAATTCATACCTGGAAAATAAATACACCTTCTGAAAAAGACACTAGTACGGACAAATACAACAAACTTTGCATTTTTCATTTCCTCAAGCATAACGTTTCAGGCATGATGTTCATTGGGCTCCTTTTAAGAAAAAAATCCATAGCACCACTTCCAGAAACCCTTAGTAACAAGCCCCAATCCCCTTCTCTTCCTCCCTCCTCAGGTTTATAGCTACCTTGGAAGCGGGAAGGAGGGCATTGTTTCCCAGACAAGAATTCTTCCCCCTCTCTGGAAATTCTCTCTCAGTCCTGAAAATTTTAGCACTACAGAGAGTGAGACACTGAAAATTATTCATGCCCTGACTGCTTATATTTCCAGTGTTCAGAATCCCTTGGAAGAAAGGAACATTTCATTTGCAGGGGGAAGAATTCTTATTCGGGAGGTCAATGCCTTGGCTTTGCCTCTGTCATCCTGTAGCTACATTTCTGCCCTTTCATATCTCTGTCTCATGCCTGTATACTGCATTTCTTCAATTCTAGGATACACTTCTTCCTTACCTCTAAAAACAGAATCGCATGTGTATCTTATGTATTTTCATTGTTGTTGTTGGTACTGAAATTAGGGTGCATCATACAGTTGAAGAAATGTATTAATCTACTTTCTGAGCAAGGGGTGGTACAAGGAGCAGCAGGTCTGGGTCGTTGTGGTTTTTCGGGCTGTATGGCCATGTTCCAGTAGCATTCTCTCCTGATGTTCTACCTGCAGCTGTGGCAAGCAACTTCAGCGGTTTGTTCAGATGTCTGTTGGAAATCAGGCAAGTGGAGTGTCTAATCTATCTACCTACCTACCTACCTATCTACCTATCTATCTATCTATCTATCTATCTATCTATCTATCTATCTATCTATCTATCTATCTATCTGTGGAATGCCCAGGGTGAGAGAAAGAATCTTTGTCTATTTGAAGCAAGTGTAAATGTTGCAATTAGCAAGCTTGATAAACACTGAGTAGCATTGAAGTCAATCAGTGAGGATATTTGTTGATGGTTGTTGTTGCATGAAGGAATTTTTTGTTTGCGAGATGTTAACTGGCACTTGATTATTTGCTGTCTGGAATTCCTCTGTTTCTGAGTGGTGTTCTTTATTTACTGTCTTGATTCTGGTGTTTTTTAAATACTGGTAACCAAATTTTGTTGATTTTCATGATTTCCTCCTTTCTGCTAAAATTGTCCACATGCTTGTGGATTTCAACGGCTTTTCTGTGTACTCTGACATGATAATTGTTAGTGTTCCAGCATTTCTGTGTTCTCAAATAATATTCTGTGTTGGTTCATCAAGTGTTCTTCTATAGCTGACTTCTCTGGTTGAATTAATCTGCAGTGCCTTTCATGATTTTTGATTTGTGACCCAACGACAGTGCCATATAATCCAGATTATCAAATGAAATGATTCAGATTAGCTGGTGTGAACTGGATTATATGGGTCTACACTACCATACAATTCAGTTCAAAGCAGATAATCTGGTTTTTATATGGTAGTGTAGGAAGGCCTTAGTCTTTGGTGAGCAGAAAATAAGCTTGCTCTCTCCTCAGTATGCCATCCTTTCAAACCTAAGTGGTGTCATTTATTTCCACCCAGTCTGTTTTGTCATGCCTTTTTTCTTTCAAGACTTCTTTCTCCCTTTCTTTCTTGAACCTTTTTCTATTCTCTTTCCCTCCCTCTGTCTTTTCTTTCAAGGTTTCTTTCTCCCGTTCTTTCTTGTACCTTCTTTCTATTCTTTTTCCCTCCCTCTGTCTAGTCAACAAGTTTCTTTGAGGATTAACTGGACAGGCTCCACTAATGGTTCTTAAGCCTCCTCACATGGGATTTCAACCTGGCGTTGAAAACTTGAACCATTGAAAAGGGTTTCATTGTGAATACCGTCTTTCATTGTGGTATTTTTAGCAGCAGTAATATTGGCTTAAAGGGTTTCTTTGTTCTGCGGATTACATTTGGCAGCAAATTCCCCCCCCCCTTTTTTTTTTGTTTCAGTAAAGGTGTTCTCCTCACATTAATTCCAGTCGTGTCCAACTCTGGGGTGTGGTGCTCATCTCCATTTCTATGCTGAAGAGCCGGCATTGTCCATAGACACCTCCAAGGTCATGTGGCTGGCATGATTGCATGGAGCACAACTGGAACGGTTCCTATTGATCTACTCACATGTGCATGTTTTCGAACTGCTAGGTTGGCAGATGCTGGGGCTGACAGAGGAAGCTCACGCCGCTCCCCGGATTCGAACCTGTGACCTTTCGGTCAACAAGCTCAGCAGCTCAGCAGTTTAACCCACTGTGGTAATATTGGCTAAAAGTGTTTTTCTGCTGTGCATCACATTTGGCAGCAAATCCTTTTTTTTTTTTTTTTTGGTTTCAGGATCTTGAAAACTGAGGTGCTCATAAGATTCAATGGCACACTAGATTTGAGTAAATACAGTAGTTTGTGGCAGCCACAAAAATGAAGCTTCTGGAGTAGAACAACTACTTTCAAAGTACGTACCACACAATTAAGCAAGAATAACATTTTCAAACCCAGAAGAGTTTTTTCCCCAAATTTTGTTACATTGTGTAATGGGAAAGGGCCCTCAAGTCAAACAGGGATTTCACATCAGAGACATCTCTGATTGCCTGGCTCCAGAAACACAGATTTCTCCATCCAGTACTCATTAAGCAAGCGATCAGCCAACTCAAAAAACACAAAAATGTTTTTTCCTTCCTGAGAAACAAAAATAGCATGTCCCATGGTGTCATTCTGTAGCAATGCTAGTCATAAGTTATCTTCATTAAAGTGAAACTGTTATGGCATATTTCAGAATTTGAGGTTTCAAGTATTGCTTTTCTGAAAATGAGTGAAGGAGAATAAGAATCATCCAATTGACTTGGTTAGCCAGAGGGCTTTCAGGAAAGCTTGAATTCATAGGGTGGTTCTGCGGCCAGTTCCCGCATTACATAAAGTTGTCATTTCTCCCGCTGCCCGAGAAGACAGGAAGGCTATTACTCTCTCTAAGCAGGAATGTTGTTTTTGAAAAACCATGATCCAATACAAACGTTTGTGGTTTCGGGGAGCCTAACCTACTCTAAACTCAACATCCTGAAGCTGGAATTAATTGCTCATTAAACGCACAAAGAGTTCCTTTCTCAGTCCAAAGTAAGCACAGAACCTTTTGACACGTTATGGAAAAATAATGCAGTTCTCAGGCTTCTTTTTCTCCCTTTGACTCTTTTGGAGATTGGATCTGTGCCAGATGCACAATAAACTCCTTGGCCTTTAACACAAACTAGCATGATTCTTCTCCGTCTTTTTGTACCTTTAATTGGGAACTGACAAAGCCATAGTATGTTACCAAAGTGTTTGTCGGAACCTGTTGACAGACCATACATTCAAGCCAAACTCCCCAGGTTTGAAACCAGGACTGGCTGAGAGCAGATCAAATAACAAAACATGTGATTATTCTAAAGATGTTCTTTATCAACCTTTACATCTTACTTGCAAAGGAGAAAGAGGCTGGTGGGGAGAAAAAAGGGTTATGAAGATGGATGTAAACAAGGCATTATAAAAGGAAATTGTCATGTCGTCTGCATTCACCCTCCCAGGGAAAAACTACACAATTACGGGGTTTTATGTAGTTCTCGGAGACCAAAAGATAAGCGAGAGGGAGGAAATTAATGCCACACCAAAGGACAGGTTTTAAAGGTAACGTAATCTCTGTGTGAGATCTGCAAAGTAATCCACACAAATGTGCACAAAGATTACTAATTCTTAGTCATTTTAGATTTTGTGTGAGTGAGCAGATATATGTCTATTCAGTGGTTCCAATCCAATGCAGCTTGAATGGAGCTGCCATGTGAGTATGAGTATGTCTACTTTTAAAAAAATCCAAAATCTTATGTATCCGCTGTTGAGTGAGAGAATAGGGAGCAGGGAGATTAAATCCAGGCTCTCCCTAGTTATTCTCTAACTACACAGATATCTATAAGTACAATGTAAACACACAAATGTCCCATTGCTATAAACTTCAGCAAAAGTATCAATTCAATTAAACATAAGAATACTCAATTAATTCATATAGTATACAAGCACAGGATGATAAATACCCAAGAATCCTTGTAGTTGGGTTGTTGTAGGTTTTTTTGGGCTATATGGCCATGGTCTACAGGCATTCTCTCCTGACGTTTTGCCTGCATCTATGGCAAGCATCCTCAGAGGTAGTGAGGTGAACCCAGGAGAGAATGCCTGTAGACCATGGTCATATAGCCTGAAAAAAACCTACAACAACCCAGTGATTCCGGCCATGAAAGCCTTCAACAATCCTTGTAGTATTCCCAAGACCTTTTATCTGATCTTGAACTCACATGGGAGTATTTTGGATATGTTAAAGTTTGTCCACACGACTTTTGGAAAATCCGACTAATTATTTGGAAAACATGAATAGTATATTGTCGAAGGCTTTCATGGCTGGAATCACTCGGTTTTTGTGGGTTTTTTCGGGCTATATGGCCATGTTCTAGAGGCATTTCTCCTGACGTTTCGCCTGCATCTATGGCAAGCATCCTCAGAGGTGAGGACCTCACCTCTGAGGATGCTTGCCATAGATGCAGGCGAAACGTCAGGAGAAATGCCTCTAGAACATGGCCATATAGCCCGAAAAAACCCACAAGAACTGCATGAATAGTATGTTTGTTATACCATTGTAAATAGGGCCATCGCATTTGTTCCCTATGCTTATATATTATATGAATTAATTGAATATTCTCATGTTTAATTGATACTTTTGCTGACGTTTATAGCAACAGGACATTTGTGTATCTCCCTAGTTATTCCCATGTCAAAACAGCCAACAGGTGTGGTTTCTGTTGTTTTTTTTTTAGAGGGGGGCTATAACCATATAGTGCTAATATCACATCAAGCCGATGAAGTTTTAAAAAAGAAGTTGTAGTTCTCCATTCACACAAGGATGGTTGCTTGAAGAGTCTGATGTAGCAGGTGCAGAGCCCATCATGCACCTGATGTAGTAGGTGCTGAGCCCATCATGGCAATAAACCCTTTTGCAGCTTCAGTTCCTCTCTTAATTTTCACATAATGTCCTGAGCAGGAACAAAGGACTCCTTCTAAATACACCAAGGACCTGGTGTTTGATCAATTTCCTGTAATTTTCCGCATGTTTGTGAACTAAGTTAACAGAAGGAAGTGCAGTGAAATGAATAGAAAATACTTTGTGGGACTTCAAACGACTTGAGATCAGATTTGTAAAAGCACAAATGAAGGCTGCACCAAGTGTCACAGTAGACAATGCTACCAATAGTCACTTAAGTGTATTCTTAAATGTACCCATGGTTTAAAAAAGAAAATGTTAGATGAGCCACCTCCCTCTGGCCAATGCAACAGAGAGTGCAGACAGTTCATTTTTCTCGTCTTCCGCCGTCTCTTCCTTGTGAATGCAATGATGGTGGAAACTGAGGATGAATGGATGTCTCCACCCCCCTATTCTTTTCTCTTCAGCAGCTACTAGGCATGATACAGCTGCTCCTGTCTGAGGGTTGCTCATCTACCTTCGAATCCTTGGAAGAGACTACAAGGGCCATGCTGGAATAGACAATCAAAGCACTCCTGATAGATGGTCATCAAACTGCTGCTTAAAAACCTTCAAAATGGACTCTCCACCATGCTTTGAGGCAGCTGGACCTAAGTGCCAACCCACCATGAACAATATCCGCAAATTCCTTTTTTATTGCCAAGGTAAAAATGGGGGGAAAGATCAACTCCATATTGGAATGGAAGAACAAAGGAAGTAGAGGTTGGTGGAATCTACTCATCTCTAGTCAAAAGGAGGGCAGAAGCCCCTCTGCTCCGATCTCCCCATATTTTCTCTCTAGGCTGTATTGTGTCCATCTCAGCTGCGGCATCCCAGCTGTATTGGCACCAAGGCTGGCTTCCTTTTGATGCCAAGTAACAGTGTGGCTTTTTATTAAAGCAGTTTATTTGGGGCCTAATTGATTTAGCCCCAAATTGTTTAAAACTACCATAACATTTTAAAAAAACCATTTCAATCTGCGTATTGTTTAATATCCTTTTGGTCTATGCAAATTATTTTGATTGGTTTTTTTTTTTTAAATTAAAGCCGCACACAATAACAACAGGGATGAATGGAGGAGAAGTGAAAAGAAAACCAGGAAGGCACAAAACATGGCGGCTTATTTTTTAAAATTTGTGTGGGTTTTGGCCCTACATTGAAGCATTTGTCTGTTTTCCAAAGCTTTTAGAAAGCTGTTTTTGAGGTGGCACTCGTGTAAGCTTGGCACATTATGTCTACTTTTTAAAAAACGATTGTTTCAAATATGCTTTCTGTCAAAAGTCTAGGTTATTACAGTGTTAGTAAAAGTCAGAAATATCATTCTATTTTTCTGTTACAAAACATTTTATCTGTATGTATCAAAGATTCAGGCAACAGTTTGAGCATTGGAGTAAGACCTCTTATACACTGCCATATAAAATCCAGATTATCTGCTTTGAACTGGATTATATTGCAGTGTAGAAGGGGCGTAAGGAAGACCTGGATTCAAATCTCCATTCAGCCATGGTAACCCAGTAGATGATCTTCGACAACTCAAACCCTTACAGCCAAAAGCAAACTCTCTCTGAACACACCTTGGCAAGAAAATCCTATGAAACGATTGTTTTAAGTTGGAGATAAAGACATATAACAATAACAAGTATGTGTGTGTATGTGCCTTCACATTACCTGTTAAATTTGGATGACTCCCTTAATTTCATATGTTTTTTAAATCAAGGAATACTAAAAGATAGTTATGCCAATTTCTTCCTCTGATTATATAATCCATCAAAAGTTACAAAATAGTGAGAAGTTTGAAAGGTCTCCAAATCAGGGGAGATATTAACCATCCATCCTAGGTGCTTAGCAACAGGGAAGCTTCCTGTCATTGAGTCAGCATAGCTGGTGTGTAGGTGACAATAACAAAACGATGATTAATAACCCGATGATTAATAAGCTTGAAATCGGACTCTATGGAGTGCTGTGAAAGTTTCAGGATGTACTGATGATGTTGGCCAAGGAAACATACAATAAACATACAAATAATTTCTAAAACTGGAGCTGTTATCCTGTTTGCATCCTAAGGTAAAAGAGAAAGCAGAAAGCATTTCTGGCAGCAAAACCAGGGCGTAACTGTATCTTATATGATTTTTTTTTGAAGTAAGAAGTCAAATAGATGAGCTGGAACTGACAACTTCAGGCAGTATAAAATGGTCTTCTTCTTGTTTTGGTCCTGTTCTTAAGCAGCAAAAGGTGGTTTTTGGCTTAGCATCCGTCAACACTACATAATTAATGCAATTTGATACCACTTTAACTACCATGGCTCAATTACACATAATCTGGGGTTATAGTTTGGTGATGCATATGTACACTTTAGCAGAGAAGACTAAAGACGTTGAAAAAAACTACAACTCCTATGATTCTACGGTATTGAGCCACAACAGTTCATGTGGTCCCAAACTGCACCAATCCTACAGTGCAAATGGACCCTTAGTTTGATGCACATACTGCCGCATTCCAGATCTGGATTTCCTTTTTTGGAAGAGACTAAAATCATTTTTACATCACATTCACTGTGCAGGTACAGCTGTACCAGGAGCTCCAATTTTGTTTGCTTTCCATTTAATGTTTGTTGTAGTCCTAAGTTTCAGGGACTCTGCAGATAGGTGGCTTCTTTTGGTTGCAATCATAGGGTAAGCCACCTTTCAATTATAGTTAGGTTCCCTGGTCCCACCCCCTTTTGGGTTTTTGGAGGGAATAGGAGCCATTTTGGGTTCAGTCCACACAGAGAAGCTTTCCATGCAGGACATACCAAGAGCTCCTGTAGAAAGCTTTGTCTTCTACAGCTTGGTCGGGGTTATACAGCCCACAGCTTGGCCGAGGATCATACAGCCTTAGACCCGTCGCAAACTCTGTTCCTGCGAGAGCAAACCTTGCTAGCATGTCCCTGACGTCATGAGACTCCACCTCTCGCCCCGCCCCTTTCTCCACCTCTTTCTCCTTGCGAGAGTGGTTTTTCCTTTGCTAGGGCAGCATTGCCAGCATACTCTCTCAGTTGGCAGAATTCAACTGAGAGAAAATGCGGGCAATGCTGCCCTAGCAAAGGAAAAACCACGCTGGCAAAGAGAAAGGGGCGGAGAAAGAGGCGGGGCAAGAGGCGCAGGCTCATGACGTCAGGGACGTGCTAGCAAGGTTTGCTCCCGCAGGAACAGAGTTTGCGACAGCTCTTACAGCTCCTTTGCTGAGGGACTTCAGGCAGCCATCACAGAAACCTGAACTCCTTTTTCCCTGGAAGTCTACAAAGCTCTGCTTGGTAAGGGTCACTTGCGGAAGCCAGATGCAGTTGGCGAACAGAGGCAAAGACAGACTGCCCGGATTAGAAGTTAAGGATTTCCCCATTAGTTAAATTACAGTTTATGAAGATGGTGCCTGTTCCCAGTGAACAAGATTGAGAGAGCCAATAGACTATTAAGAAAGCCTTGAAGTACCTGTTTGTTTTCATTAATAAAGAACTTTGTTGAACTTTTAAGCAATCTAGAGACTCTGTTTTAAGGAAATCCAAAGGCCTTTAATCTGAGGCAGCCCTGGCGTCCCGTTGGGCACACAGAATTTATGTCCTGTCTACAGTTTTATGCACAGGCCCAGCATGCGACAGCACATTCACACTGAAGAATTATAGCATTTTGGCACCATTTTAACTACCCTAGCGGTTCTATGGAATCCTGGAATTTGTAGCATATTGGGGCACTAGAACCCTCTAATAGAGAAGGACAAAATTCCCACAAACCAACAAATCCCTGCCTTCCACAGCATTAAGACATGGAAGTTAATGTTGTGACAAACTGCTTTAATTCTGCAATGTGGATACCACATAGGAGTTGAACATCACTAACTTTAATCTTTATGGGATGCAAACAATACTTCCAAATTTGGAAGACTATCTGATGTGAACCCAATGAGTTATTGTTAAGTGTCAATCCATTTGAACACTTGGTTGGTAATGTGTTCAGTCTTAATAGCAGCTGCTACACATGGGAAGGTATAGCGGAGAGATATGGCTAACTGACAGAAACACTGTGAGAACGTATCTCGTATTAACTGAAGTAAGGATCTCACCAGATGCATCACCCCTAGAGAATTTCCAGTGGAGAGGAAGAAGAAATATCTTTAACATGAGAATATACTCTTGTCTCAGTTCTATGTGCCTTTTTTAGAGCTTGGAAAAAATGTAGATTACAATACGTTTTCAATTTAATCACAATTATGGAATTAACTCTTCTTTTCTTTCAGCTGTCGACAATCCCTGTTCCCAGAGAGCAAAGCTGAAGTCAGAAGGTCTGTCTGTTAGTGATCATGGTCTTCAGGAGATATTCTCAAACCAAGTTGTTGACCACATGGGAAGGGGGAGTACACTGTTTATATGGAAGGTATGAAGAACATTTAAAGGGGGGATGCATCGGCACAGCTGCATGGGCCATAGGCCATAAACATCAGCTATAAGAATGCCTTCATCGAGATGTGGCTTCAAGACCTAGATGAATTGGAACACATTGTCTTAGTAAGTTACAGAGATGAGAGCTTATGGCAAAGCTAGAGCTACAAGTTTGTGGTGGAAGTAAGAAATGTATCACACGGGGAAACGTGGATTACTATGAGAAATGGATAGGAAAAGCAAAAGCTAGGTTTATGTTACCTAAGGGGAACAGCCAATGAAGGAATTCTAGATTAGCTACAAAGCAACACATCTTTCGCTGAAGTTGATTGTGGAGTAGAGGAAAACCAAAGCACATTAACAAAAATCTGTTTTGCTGTTATTAACTACTGTCAAGTCAACTTATGAGAGGAAGCCTGTGAATGAAAGACCTTCAAGCCACCTTGTCATCAAAAGCTGCTCCGGTCTTACAGAACTGACAATGCCTTCCTTGGTTGAATACATCCACTTGTAATGGGGCCTTTCTCTTTTTCTACTGTCTTCTATCTTACCAAGCACTTTCATCTTTTCTAATGATGCATATCACTATTTCCAAAGTGCAACAGTCTTTGTTTAGTCATCTTGGCTTCTAGGGACAGATCAGATTGAATTTGCTCTAGGATTAGTTCATTTGTCTTTTTAGAAGTCCATGGTATCCATAGAACTTTTCTCCAGAACTGCATCTCAAATGAGTTGTTATCCTTTCTATAAGCTTTCTTCACTTTCTACTTTTTGCAATCATACATAGAAATGGGAAATAAGATGGCACTGACAATCCTAACATTAGTATCCAATGATATACGCAGTTGGTGAGGACGAGAGACAGGGCCTTCTCGGCAGTGGCCCCCTGTCTGTGGAACTCCCTACCTAAGGACATCAGGTCGGCCATCTCCCTCCTGTCCTTTAGAAGACAACTGAAGACTTCGCTTTGGGACCAGGCATTCGATTAGAGGACAGCAGCAATTGGAAAGAAAATTTAGGACATCTGTGACATTGGATTTACCCTGACTTGGTCTTGGTTTCAATTGGCATGTTAATTTATTGTCAAATGAACTTGTTTTATGAATTTGTATAATGTGTTTTAATGATTTTTACTGTTTTAATTGTGTTTTTTGTTGTTTATATGTTGATAGCATAATATGATGCTTGTGTGAGGCTACCATGAGTCCCCCTTTGGGGGGAGAAGGGCGGGGTAGAAATGTATGAAATAAATAACAATAGTAATTAATATCTTCACACTTCAAGATTTATCCAAGTTTCTTTGGTATTGTCCTTTCAAGTCCTCGTCTTTTGATTTCTGCAGTCACCATTCTGATTAATGACAGAGCCAAAGTGTGAAGATTTACAGTTATAGTCATAGTATTCTAGAGTTAGAAGGTCTTCATGGGCTACTGAGTCCAACTTTTTCACTTCCCACTCAATGCAGGATCTCCAGTTAAAACATCACCCGCAAGTAACAATCCAGACTTCTTTTAATACCTTCAGAGAAAAGATCTTGCCCCTCTCTAAGCAGTTGGGTCCACTGCCAAACTACTTCCACTGTTAAGCCATTCCTCCAACCTTTCTGTAACTTAAATCCACTAGATTTCATCCTGCATCTCAAGCAGCAGGGAACAAACATGCTCTCTTCTTTCTGCGACAACCCTTGAGGTATCTGAAGAGTGCAAACATGCCCCTTTCACCAAGACGAACTCGCCCAGCTCCTTCAGCCTTTTCGTACATGTTTACTTCTCTTCTCCATATTTCTGATCATCCTCACTGCCCTTCTCTGAACCTGCTCCAACTTGTCTTTATCCTTCTTCATTTTTTTCCATGCCAGGAGCAACTTGAGAAACTGCAAGTTGCTTCTGGTGTGAGAGTATTGGCCATTTGCAAGGACGTTGTCCAGGGGATACCTGAATGTTTTGATGTTTTACCATCCTTGTCGGAGGCTTCTCTCATGTCCCCACATGGGGAGCTGAAGCTGACAGAGGGAGGTCATCCTGCTCTCCCTGGATTTGAACCTCCAACGTGTTGGTCTTCAGTCCTGCCGGCACAAGGGCATAACCCACTGCACCATCGGGAGCTCCTCTTCTTAAAATGAGACATGAACATTGAATGCAGTATTCTAGATTAAGTCCTGAACAGTGCAGAATATAGTGGGGCTGTTACTTTCCTTGACTTTGAAACTATGCTTCTATTAATGTATTCCAAACAAGCATTTGTCTTTTTTTTCTTTCGGCACCACATGGCGGTCTTATGATCAGGTAATAGTCAACAATAATCCAAAATAGGACTTTTTTTGGCAAGGAATACCGCTGAGCCATGTTTCTCCAATCCTATACTTGTGTATTTTTTTGGTAGAATTTTGCATATGTCTCTATTGAATATCATTTTATTATTTTCTGCCCAATTTTCTAGTTTATGTAGGTTTATTAGAATTCTGTTCCTATTTTCTATTGTGTTTGCGACCTATATCAGTTTTGTTTCATATGCAAACTTTTTATGTCTTCATAATCGACTCTGAAGTTATGTAAAGCATCTGCTATCTTTATATTTGTTTTCTTTATGCTCATCTGTAAACATCTTTGCCTTTTCTTCCTTGACTTTCTTCAGTAATTGTTACAAATCATTTCTGTTCTCATAAAGTAGTATCGTGTTATCTATATATCTTAAATTTAAGAAGTTCCTTCCTCTGTGTCTGATTCTGCTTTATATTTATGTTCTGTGTACACGTTAAACAGATAGGGTGATAAAATGCAGTTGTGCTGCCCTGAGTCCCCCCTCCCTGCAGGGTTGAGAAGGGCGGGGTACAAATATCTGAAATAAATAATAAATAAATCCTATCACCCAGTGGTCCTCAAGCATTGGGTTCCCAGATGGTTTGGCCTTCAACTCCCAGAAATCCTAACAGCTGGTAAACTGGCTGGGATTTTTGGGAGTTGTAGGTCAAAACACTGGGGACCCACAGGTTGAGAACCACTACTCACCAATTGGAAGTCATTCTATTTTTCTGATTCTCTACTGAGCACATGTTCTAAAAGACCCTCCAGTCCTAAGTGATCTCCCTGGGTGACAGCCAACCTTTGAGATAATCAACAGGCAAAAACTACAAGAATGGAGCCAAGTTAAGCTCTCTCTTTTCAGGGTATGTTTACTGAAGGGCATGTTATATTGTTCCTTGTTATGGTTTGACATGTTTCGCATCACAAATCAAACAGCAGTGTGGGGTAAGAGAACTTGAGTCCTGATGATGGAGGCTCAAGAAGCACCTGAATAAAAGTCTAAAGGAATTTGCCAGTCCCCTCCTTACCTCCCAGATTTTCTGCATTAAAGCCATAACATTAGTGTTAGTGCAAAGGCATTTGACTGCGAAATGGAAACAATCTCGAGGCTTCTGATATTAATCAGAGAGACTGAGAGCTTTAAAGCTATCTTGGGTGCTTTGATTAACAACCCTTCTCTCACAGAAAACATGTAGCCTTGGGAATCAGTAATCTTAGGGTATTACACCTAATAGAAACGGCTTAAGGGGGATTACCCAGAAGGGACTTTTGTGATGCTTTGGAGACTATATGGGGCCATAGTCAGCATGGTAATAAAGCCCTTCAAGGTTTGATAAGAAATGGGAATCCTCATCCAACCCTCCCAAAGCTTCATTGACCAGGTCTGGATTATTTGCCAAGATATCAATTATTCTTTAAACATTTACCTTGGGAGAATAAGTATGTTATTTAAAAACATGGCTCGGAGAATAGTTTCTGTCTCTTTCTCTTAAGCACTATAGTTTTGTTGGCCAAATCAGGCTGACTTAATGAAAGGGTACGTTAAATTGATTTATTGGAAGGGAGTTCCAGCAGCCATAGTTTTATTGGAACCAACTTGTAAAATGCACCAAGAGAGGACATTGTTCATAAACAATCCAGGTCCTTTTGTATTTGCTATGGTAGACTTAGCAGCAATGTCTCAGAAGATGTAGCCTGGATCCTTTGTTGTTAACAGCTTAGATTTTTGCATTACTTTAAAGCTTTGGTTCAGAGAAGTCAGAATTGGATAAGCACTGAGCAGACAAAGTTAGATGTAGCAGTGAACAATTAGCAAACTAGCTTCATTCTCAAATAAATAACAATATGTTCAATTAGACTTCCTTTCTGACAGCTAGACTTCAATCATCTAAACTTGCCACTATAACTTAGAAAACGAAGATATTTGAAAACTTTTCAGATTAAGAAGGAAAAGTATGTTGTAGAAAGGTATCAGGAAATCCACAGATAAAAGTAGCACATTAAAGTGACTAAACAAGACTGCAAATTTCAAAACGAGGAGGAGGAAACCGAAAAGGTCGACAAAACGGATCAAGAGAGCAGGATTTATTGGCTGCTGGAGAGAATGGAGTTAGGTCTGCATTGTACCTGAGGCAGGGGTTTGCCGCAGGGCTCCTGGAGAAGATCCTGCAGTGCCTTTTCTCCCCCTTCGGCAGCATCAGCATCCATCTTTAGGAAAAGATCCCTAGGCACCTCCTCCAGAGAGGGCCCTGCTGGGAATTCGCTTTCCCAGCAGCACTTGCATGGGAGGGGCATTGAAGAGTCTCTCAGTTACTCTCTGAGCATGATGGGAGTTGAAGTTTCTCTCTTTCTCTGTTTCTCAGCTGTGCCCATGCTCTGACTGGCTGAGAATGGAAACAACTGGGAACTACAATTCCCAGAACCCTCTCTTGCGGTTTGTCTTATTTTTAAAAATGTTATTTATTTAATTTATTTATTTACAGCTTTTATATTCCGCCCTTCTCACCCCGCAGGGGACTCAGGGCAGATTACAGTGTACACATATTTGGCAAACATTCAATGCCAATTTTAACATACAACATATACAGACATACACAGAGGCTATTTAACTTTTTCTGGCCGCCAGGGAAGCTGTCACTTTAATCGTCCATCTGAGAAGCTGATGAAGCACTTCCGCATTCCCGCATGCTTCTCCGCTGGAATGCTTTGCTGGCGTCTTCTTTATGGCCTCATAAATCAGTTAATTTAGCCTCCCCACACTTTAAGGTGGTGCCTTATTTTCCTACCTGGCAGATGCAACTGTCTTTCAGGTTGCAAAGGTCGACAACAGGCTACACACAATTGGTTGGAAAACCACTCCAACCAGGGCTGGCTTCGAACTCATGACCTTTTCGTCAGAGTGATCTTCATGCAGCTGACACTCAACCACAATTGGTGAATTGTGAAGATAGGCCTTAAAATGACTGAGGATTGAGCCTTTATGGTTTCCCATTGTAGCCAATGGGCCGAATCTTTGCTGAATGAAAACAGCAATACGCCTCCTGATTTGAATAACTTCCCAGTAAACAGAATTAGGGGTTAACCAAAATGGACCCCAAAATGGCATGCTTTTTTGGGTGAATTGCACACCTCTATTATATACTGGTCAAACATGGGCTCACCTCTTATATAAGTGGCCCATCAGGGGTGAAAACTATGGTACAGCTGCAGAGCCATTCAAGAAATTTTGCTACCTGAGGCAAAGGACAAAATTGTGTGCCCTCCCTATGCTGTTTTGCACTGTCTTACTCTGAATTTGAAATAAAAAATGTAACATGTCCAAAGAGACCCAGAGGGTTTCCATGTCTGAGCAGGGACTGACATCCTGACCTCCAGAGTTGTAATACAACCCTCAAACCATGACTACACCATTCTGGTTGTTTTAATGCTTGATGAATATTTATTAGACATTGGATGAACACCTACCCAGTGCTGATCAGATGGCCTTCCTCGGCTGGCATTTTCATCATAGAAAGGTAGGCCTTCTCGTCTTGCTTGATGGTATTCTTTCCGTAATTTCTGGATGCGTTCTGCAGTTCCAGCACTTGGACGATCACTAGATAAAGAGAAAAAAATGGATAAGTACCTATCAATACTATCTTCAGCTGTTACAAGCAGGAGATCAAATTTATTTTAAAAAGTGGAAACTTTAGCAGTGTGGGTTTTTAGTTCTCATGATCACCACTTGAAAATCCACACAATAATAACATACCTCCATGGGCTTTCTTGGGCTTCAAGTTATAGTATGATACTTTGCCATAAAGTCTGAAGTTTGAAGGAATAACATACAGTAATCCCTTCACCTTTGCAGGTTTCACTTTTGAGAATTTGATTATTTGTGGATTTAATTAAAATGCTTCTCTAGGGATCTTTAGGTCCTCTAGTGCTATACTATGGCCAGCCTCTGCCAGAAAGCTACAAAAGAGTGCACTTAGAGCAGTGTTTCTCAACCTTCCTAATGCCACAACCACTTAATACAGTTCCTCATGTGGTGGTGACCCCCAACCATAACATTATTTTTGTTGCTACTTCATAACTGTAGTTTTGCTACTGTCATGTAAATATCTGGTATGCCGGATGTATTTTCATTCACTGGACCAAATTTGACACAAGTACCTGATATGCCCCAATTTGAAAATTGGTGGGGTGGGGTTGATTTTGTCATTTGGGAGTTGTAGTTGCTGGGATTTATAGTTCACCTATCATCGAAGAGCATTCTGAACTCCACCAACGATGGAATGGAACCAAACTTGGCACACAGAACTCCCATGAACAACAGAAAATATTGGAAGGGTTTGGTAGGCACTGACTTTGAGGTTTGGAGTTGTAGTTCACCTACATCCACAAGTGGACTCAAACAATGATGGATATAGACCAAACTTGGCCTGAATACTCAATATGCCCAAATGTGAACACTGGTGGAGTTTGGGGAAAACAGACCTTGGCATTTGGGAGTTGTAGTTGCTGGGATTTATAGTTCACCAACTATCAAAGAGCATTCTGAACCCCACCAATGATAGAATTGGGCCAAACTTCCCACACAGAACCCCCATGATCAACAGAAAATACTGTGTTTTCTGGTTGTCTTTGGTGACCCCTCCAACACCCCCTCGTGGCCCCTCCAGGGGTCCCAACCCCCAGGTTGAGAAATGCTGACCTAGAGATTCCTAGTGAGGTGTTCACTCAGGTGAAAATAAATAGCAAAAAATGTGTGGTTTTTCACTTTCAGGGAGGTCCTGTGTTCCTAATCCCAGCAAATATGGGTGGTTGGCTATATTGAAACATTTTAAACAGAACACAATTTAATACTGATGGTTCTAGTTTATTTATGGGTGACTGCAGAGTTTAATGTAAAACAGCTACATGCAACTATTGGTGGGGAAGCAAACTTGTGCTACTCTGTGTTCAACTTGTTCCTTTCTAGGAAAAGACTGTCTTTCCTATTATTTAGAAAAGGGGGCATTGTGTTTACAAAATGATGATGATGACAATGACAATAATTATCATGATGCAAAACAGTCACTGGGATTGTTTCTAGTGGATCAACTGTGTGACATCTCTGTTACTTCTCTTGGTCTCTTTGCCATTGTCACTATTTTGTCCCTTTAGTCCTCTCTTCCCTCTTTCTTTTTTAATCTAGTGTTTTGCCCACAGTTGAACCCTGCAAGAAGTTTGTTAAATGGGAACACATAGACTGGTAAAATTGAATAGCAGTGTTTTCTGCGTATGATTTATTGTGTCGCTAAATTACAGTAATGTTAAGTTTGTGTTATATTCTTGCAGAGGGGGCAGGGGGGCAGTGGGAAGGACTGTTTGCTGGGCAAGATTTATTTTTCTTGTCTTCTGTGGGTTTAAATATAGGGATATTAAAATATTTTGATTCACAGTGACATTTATGGATGCCATATACATTTCCTACGTCTGTCCAAATGTAGGGATTATATGTCAAGGAATAGAGAATAATTTCTGTGCAGGGTGAAAGGGGCCTTGTTGGGGGAAAATATAGGCAAATGATGGGAACAAAATGCAAGAATACATGGTGTGCAAATGGGAGAGCAAAGCACTCAGCAATATGTAATACAATTTAATGAACTGTTAATAAAATGGAGACTATTTTACAGCAAACCACAGAAACTATAAGCAAAGTTCCACAACTTTCAATATTCATATGTGAATAATTGTCTGGAAGTGGCCACCTAGGATAAATACTTCCTGATACCCAAAATGTGCACAACTCAGAGGTGTTACACCCACATATGAGTTCCATTACATTTTGTTTGTTTTTTGCCACATGGAAAAACTGAAACACTTCAAGCATCTCTGATCCTGTTTTCAGTTTACACTTTTTTCTTGAGCAACTTTGAATAGTCCATCTCACTTCTGCCTTGGTTTTTAGTTATCAGACTGACTGTACTTCTGTACAAGGTCAGATACTGTCCTCAATGGAAGTGTTGTCTCTAAAACCTAATGGTCTCTCAGTAGTGTTAAGTGACAAGTGGGGTGTCGTAGGGTTGTGTCCTAGACCCAGTGCTGTTCAACATCTTTATTGATGACTTGGATGAAGGCTTAGAGCAGTGGTTTCCCCAGATGTTTTGGCCTTCAACTCCCAGAAATCCTAACAGATGGTAAACTGGCTGGGATTTCTGGGAGTTGTAGGACAAAACACCTAGGGACACACAGGTTGAGAACCACTGACTTAAGGGATATGCTTATCAAGTTTGTAGATGACACCCGACTGGGAGGGATAGTTAATACTCCAGAGGACAGGATCAGAATTCAAAATGACCTTAACAGATTAGAGAGCTGGGCCAAAACTAACAAAAAAATGAATTTCAACAAGAAGAAGTGTACGAAGCTAAGGCAGAAAAAATGAAATTTAAAGATACTGAATGGGTGATGTCTGCCTTGACAACAGTCCATGTGAAAAAGATCTTGGAGTTTTAGTTGACTATATGAGCCAACAATGTGACGCAGCAGCTTTAAAAACCAATGGGATTTTGGGAGTATAGTGCCTTTATCAAAGGAAGTCATTGGTATCTCTCCATTCTGCTTTGATGAGACCTCACCTAGAAGAACGCTGTGTCCAATTCTGGGCACCACAGTTCAAAAGAGATATTGGCAAACTGGAAGGTGTCCAGAGGGTGGCAACTGAAATGATCAAAGGTCTGGAAACCATGAATCCCTATGAGGGATGTCTTAAAGAGCTGGGTATGTTTAGCCTGCAGAAGAGAAGGTTGAGAGGAGACAAGATACCCATGTATAAATATGGAAAAAGATATCATAAGTAAGAGGGAGCAGGCTTGTTTTCTGCTGCCCTGGAAACTAGGACTCAGAGCAATGGGTTTAAATGACAGGAAAGGGGGTTCCACCTCAACATTAGGAATATCTTCCTGACTGTAAGAGATGTTCAGCAGTAGAACTCTCTGCTGCAGAGTGTGGTGGAACCTCATTCATGGACGCTTTTAAACAGAGGCTAGATGGTCATCTTTTGGGGGTGCCTTGACTGTGATTTTCCTGCATGGCAGGGGGTTGGACTGGATGGCTCATGTGGTCTCTTCCAACTCTATGATCCTATGATTTTATTAATCTATTCTGGTGTTTTATGTGGTGCAGCAGAGATATCCTTAGCAAGACAATTGTGAGCCTAACTGCATCCATAGCCTTAAATACTGGGGGCTCTATTAAATAAAACAACGCTACTATGTCCCTCATAATGAATGCAGAGAGTTTTCTTCAGCTGTAACTTAGCTGTGCGTCCATGGTAAAACATGCTTTACTAAAAAAATAACATTTTTTTCTGTGTGTGTGTAATTTGTGTAATGAAGTCAAATCTTTACAGTATGTTCCCATTCTCTCCATTCCAAACATAAAATACCAGGCACAATATTTAATGGCTTCTTCTCCGTAACAGTCCATATCAATACAGTTAAAAGTACTGGCTTTTTTAAAAAAGTAAGTCTAATTGAGGAAAGAAATATTTCATTTCATTTGTTACATATGAACTATGTAACAAAGAAACACCCCCAAACCCAAGTCTGCATCAAGTTCCCAAGCAATGTGAAATTATTGTGATGCCCAATCATTTAACAGTTCTGCATTTCAGCTTGGCTCCTGACAGTTACATGAATATATGAACCACATTCAAACTACCAGATGAATTCAATCAGGCCCAGGCAAATATCGCATACATAATCTATTAGTTTACCCCAAAGAAAGCGAAGCATTGAATTCAAACAGAATGAAGTCATCAGTAATAATAAAAAAAGAAACTGATAAGGCAATATTAAAAAAAGACCACAATTTTCTCACATTTACAGGAGGAAAAAAAAGTTGACTTCAACCTATTTTCGCATCTGAGTATAAGTACATATATTTCAAAATATGGGTTTGATCAGATAGCCATTCTAAAGCAAGGAAATGGAGGAAGAAATAAAATCCCAGGTGCATGGGATGAAAAAAAAACATGTTTGTATAGAAAAGAAATCAGAATGCACAAAAGAAATGTTACAAATTATGCCACCTTAAAAAAAACTTGCAGAGGAAATATTTTCAGTGAAATGTATCTGTAAATCTTGTGAGCTGTGTTAAAATTTTAAAAAAATGTTTGGGGGAATTGCATTACCTCTTTGTTTATAAGACCACCATGGAATTACAGCTTTCCAATAGAAGGGTTATGTATGTACTTCTTGTATCTCCAGCTTCTCTTGGCATCTCCAGAAACAAACAAACAGTGAAAACACTAGCACCACATAAACCCCTTCATAGCTTGACTAGTGACTAGTGGAGCTCGCAGTGGGACAGTGGATGATATCCTTGTGCCAGCAGGACTGAAGACCAACAGGTCACAGGTTCGAATCCGGGGAGAGCGCGGATGAGCTCCCTCTATCAGCTCCAGCTCCCCATGTGGGGACATGAGAGAAGCCTCCAACAAAGGATGGTAAAACATCAAAACATTCGGGCGTCCCCTGGGCAACATCCTTGCAGACGGCCAATTCTCTCACCCCAGAAGCAACTTGCAGTTTCTCAAGTCGCTCCTGACACACAAAAAAAGCTTGACTAGTTAGACATGAAAATTCAAGATCTGCCTGAAACAAAGTGGAGGAGTCTGATCCTGGGGCTCCATAGACTGATAGAGATGTGACTCAAAGATTCGAACAGCCAGCATAAAGGTCACAGAAGCATCCATAATGGTATGATCAGGGAAGGCATTTAGCTGACAGCTCAAAGCAATTTATTTATTTATTTATTTATTTGGTGCATTTGTTAACTGCCATTCTCAGCCCTAGGGCGACTCATGGCGGTGTACAACATATAAAAGGCAATTTACAAAAGGCAATTCACTGCCACTTTCTCTCTGGACCCAGAACAGTAGTGGAATACAATGTAGTTTCAGAGTTGGAAGGGACTCCAAGGGCCATACAGTCCAACTCCTCCCCATGCAGGAATATATAACTAAAGCATGCCTGTAAAATGTCAATCCAACCTCTGATTAAAGATGTCCAAAGAAGAGTGTCTCCCATGCATCCAAGGGTTTTGGTGTTCACAGGAGATCCTGGAACCAAACCCCAATAGAAACCAAGGGCCTCCTGTAAACAACATTCCATTCTTTTGTGTCTGTAAATTCATTTTTAAGGCTGGATCTACAGTGTCCTATATCCTAGAATCTGAGCCTAGACTATCTGTTTATCCCATATTATCTGGTAGTATAGATTCATGTGATCCAGTTCAAAGCAGATAACCTGGGTCAGATCTTAAGATATAGGGCAGTGTAGATCCAGCCTTAGGGCCCATCCAGACAGGTTCAAATCCTGGGAGGAACTGGGATTTTAAATCAATGTTCTTCTTGGATTGAGACCCCACAGCAGGCCCAAACCCCAGGATTTTGCTGAGGAGGGCATCTTGCCAGTTCATAGCACCATTTTCCACTAAATTTATTGGAGGGGCCTGGCTGCCCCCCTCCCCTCTCCAAAGCTCCCAAAGCATCATTTTTGTGCATCAGGAGCTTTATCTGAGAGACCTGAGGATGTAGCCAGGCCCCTCCAGTATGTTTGGAGGGGAAACATGAGGCTTGGAGGGGATGATGGAGGTGCCATTCTACTCCTTTGTGATTTTACAGCCCGAAGAATCAGTCTGGCAATGGGAATTGATTCTCAGGATGGCAAAAGGTGGTCCTGAAAGAAAATCCACACAGGCCCAACACTTCAACAGATCCAGACCTTGCAGTATGGTCCGGATCTTTTGAGGTGTTTTTTTAAACCAGTTTACTCCAGATTAATCTGGATTAATTTGAGGCATCATTTGGATGCCTAAGGTTAATCCACAACTCAACACAGATTTTGGGCCTGTGTAGAAGTTACTTTTACAGCTGAGGTGGGAGGGCTCCTTAAAAGGTGGAAGAAGAATATCAAGTAGATCTGGCTCATACTGAAGCTCATGCAGCAAACTCACACTTTGCTGTAATGAAGAGGGTGGTGTTTTTTGCTTTTGTTTGTTTTACCATAGTTCAGCAGTATTCAGGTATTTTAATTACTTCAGAAAGTAGAAGCATTACTTCTCAAAATGCAATGAGAATGTCAACCAGTTACTTTGCTGAATCTCAGGACTCTAACCAAATACTCTATTTAAAAAAGCACCTTCCCAAACTCTGACTTTACAAAGTATGCAAAATCAGATTTGATTTAAGACTTAATATTTTAAATATTTCAACAAAGTATATGACAAGATATCATTTCCTTTTGAAGCATTTTGAGCATGTGGAGGAATAATCAGTGAGGCAATGGCACTCTCCTTCATAATCCAGATGCTTTACTTTCATGCTATCATTCCAATATCAGGGGCAAGCAATAAAGATCATGGCATGCTTCAGGTATTGCACAAAGATACCTTGGATGCTTTATCTGAGACTGATTGGGACACCAGTCAATACAGCAACTTTATTGTAAGGATTGATGTATTACTGGTTTTCATTTGACAAAACAAAATGTGAATCATATGGGCTTGGACACATCCTATAAACCTAGATACTTTGGCCCCTTTATACTGCCATGTAATTTAGATTATCCAAGCAGATAACCAACATTATCTGCTTTGAACTGGATAATATGAGTCTACACTGCCATATAAAGCAGATAATCTGGATTTTATATGGCAGCGTGAAAGGGCCATTAGTCTCTTGAATAGTAAACATTTCATTCTAATTGAATTCATTTTGCAGAAGACTTTTTTCAGCCTTGGACTACAGTTGCTGGCAGCAAAATTCTGAGTGTGGAGTTGGGTCTGACTGAGGACTGACAAAAAAAAAACAAAAAACAGGTGGAGAAGATAGGAAACTTGATCTCCTGCCTGTAGCTTCCACAGCTAATTTCTGAAGGCTTTATTTCTTCTAGCTGGGCTCTGCTAAGACAAAAACTCCTGAGAGGAGATGCTGGTAAGGAGTTACGCAATAAGTGAAGGACACCATGCACCTGTCTTCCTCTAAAACAGGAAGTTCTTAAAATCTCGATGAGATTCCCAGAGCACAAGACAATGAGAAAGAGTGAAGATCGACCTATGAAGCTGTTCCTGCTGTAGACACAACCAGAACCTGGGTTTAAATGAGAATCACTGGATGCATCTACATTGTAGAATGAATGCAGTTTAACACCGTTGTAACTACCATGGCTCAATGTTATGGAATCCTGAGAGTTGCAGTTCTGCTTTCTCTGCCTCACCAAACCAAGGTTCCCAGGATCCCATAGCATTGAGCCATGGCAGTGAGTGGTGTCAAACTGCATTCATTCTACAGTCCATGTGTAGCCACATATTGCCCATTTCACTGCCAGTGTTGGATTAGCTTCTCTGTAGACAGCAATGGTCTGACAGTCAAATTCTATATTTTCATCTGATGAAAAGGGATTACCAGGGGAATTTTTAGCAGACTGAAAGCCAAAACCAAGGTTCCAACAACATCTTAGAACTACAGTATGCTGATGACAACATCATCTGTGCGCATTCAGAATAAGATTTGCAGAAGCATACAAGAAGCTTGGCCTGTCATTGAACATCTAGAAAACCAAAGTGCTCTTCCAGCAGTCACCAGCCAATCCCTCTCCAATGCCAGAAATACAGCTTAATGGTGTAACATTAGAAAATGTTGATCATTTCTGCTACCTTGGCAGCCACCTCTCCACAAAAGTCAACATTGACACTAAAATACAACACCGCCTGAACTCTGTGAGTGCAGAATTTTTCCGAATGAAGCACAGAGTGTTTGAGGACCGGAACATCCATAGGTATACCAAGGTGCTTGTTTATAAAGCTATTGTCCACCCAACCCTGCCATACGTGG
Organism: Anolis sagrei; assembly: GCF_037176765.1. Classification (NCBI taxonomy): domain Eukaryota; kingdom Metazoa; phylum Chordata; class Lepidosauria; order Squamata; family Anolidae; genus Anolis; species Anolis sagrei. Next base: position 167,373,020 of record NC_090021.1, on the reverse strand, counting down.
ATTGTCTACAGAGATGCAACTCCTAGAATGACTGCATCAGTGCTGCTTCCGGAAAATCCCACAATTTTCTTGGGAAAACAGGTGGACAAACATCAGTGTGCTGGAAAAAGCAAAGACCACAGCATTGAAGCGATGGTCCTCCGCCATCAACTCCGCTGGACCGGCCATGTTGTCCGGATGCCCGACCACCGACTCTGAAAGCAGTTGCTCTGTTCCAAACTCAAGAATGGAAAACAGAATGTTGGTGGGCAGGAAAAGAGATTTAAAGATGGGCTCAAAGCCAACCTTAAAACTCTGGCATAGACCCTGAGAACTGGGAAGTCCTGGCCCTTGGGCGAACCAGCTGGAGGTCAGCTGTGACCAGCCATGCTGTACACTTTGAAGAGGCATGAATGGAGGGCGAAAGAGAGAAACATGCCAAGAGAAAGGTGCATCAAGCCAACCCCAACCGAGACCGCCTTCCACCTGGAAACCAATGCCCTCACTGTGGGAGAAGATTCAGATCTAGTATAGAGCTCCATAGTCACTTACGGATCCACCAGTACACTGATCTTGGAAGACTATCCTACTCGGACAACGAGGGATCGCCTAAGTAAAAACCAATGGGAGGTTGAAGAAGGAAGCAAAAGTTTAAATGGGGAACTCATGTAAAAAAATCTGAGGATCTCTGGTCTTCTCAGACATAGAGACTGAGCAGGTCCAATTATAAACCCACAGCTATGCTTCCAGCATTTATTAGCCAAGTCTCTTCTATATTCCACCTAAGAGCTATATGGTGGTCAGGACCTAAAACATTTGGTAAGAAGTTCTGTAAACTAAAGATTAGTTGAAATCACATTCCTACCACCAGTTGTAGACATTGTTTGAAACTAATGGGTAAGTCAATCAAAACACAACTGGATCTACTATTAGGAATAAACTCGTTTTAAAACATGTGTGAAAGCACTACTGTGGTATTGTTCATTTATGGTATCATTTGCTTCAAAAATCAAGACTGAAGCATTTCAAAGAGTGTCTAACAAAAGCAGCACTTACAACACCCACATTTATTTTCAGAACTTGCATGCTTTACTGAAGTGGCTTAGCCTCGAAGAGAAGAGGAAAGAAAAAGAATAGCTGAAAAAATATGATAAAAATAAACTGATACCAAGAACAGAACTCTGCAATATTTTAAGCTTTCATCTTTGTCATCCAAAGAGGGGAAAGAGAGTTTACAAGGAAATAAGCCTTTGGTGTTTGCATCTCTACTTCAGTAAATGAAGGATATTTCAACAGAAGGCTCTGACAATTCAGCAAGATAACAGAAGTTAAGATTCAAGCAGGGAGAGCTTAAAATATAAAAACACAGCATGCACATTTCGCAGATGAAAGCAAACTATCTATTCATCCATCCATCTAATGATGTATCTATCTGTCTGAATGCCTGCCCTTTTGCCTATGTTCATATGCCCACACACATTTGTATATCTTAATATAAAACCAACCTCCCTCTTTGAGTATTTGATCCTGGAGTAGTGCACAAACTGCTATACAAGATCAATAAAAAAGAAGAATTCCATATTACCAAAATGGAGATTTGCATCTTGTTTCATTACCAACGTGGCAAACCAAATAATTACAATGTCAATAAGGATAACATGGAGCTACATATTACCAGCCTGATCCACCAAATAGGAAGATCTGGACAACTATTACAAATTAATCAATCAATCAACCCATCAAATAGCAAGCAAGACTGTTGGATGTGGGTGATCCCATTCATGCGAATTAAAGAATGGGAAGACAATCGGTTATATGAAAAATGCACATTGGCTGATCTTGTACTGATATTTTTGTGAGTAGGCCTTTGGATGGGAGGCTAGCAGAAGCTGTTTTTTCCTGTAACAGATTAATTCTTCATCTTGTCCAGACTGAATGGCTTGTGAAGGACTTAAGAGGTCTTTCCAACTCTGGATGTGAAACCAGCCTTTGAAGACTGTTCGGATACTCCAGCTAGTCCAACGAGCGGCAGCCAGATTACTCACCGTAGCACCATACAGGGAGCACACCACCCCGCTGCTATGTCAGCTCCACTGGCTGCCGATCCATTTCCGAGCACAATTCAAAGTGCTGGTCTTAGCCTATAAAGCCCTATATGGCTCCGGCCCAGCTTACTTGTCTGAACGTATCTCCCTCTACGTTCTGCTTCGTGGTTTAAGATCTACCAGGGAGGCCCTGCTCTCAGTCCCATCAGCTTCACAAATGTGTCTGGTGGGGACGAGGGACAGGGCCTTCTCGGTGATGATTCCCCACTTGTGGAATTAACTCCCCAACGAGATTAGATCGGCGTCCTCCCTCCTTTCCTTTAGGAATAAACTGAAATTGTGGTTTTGGAACCAGGCTTTCGGCTAGCAGGCACAGCGGCACTTTGGACGCTGAACTGGACCATGATTGTTATGATAATGGAAACTGTTATGTGGCTGTATAATTCTTGTTATTGTTTTTAATCTATTGCATATTTATGGTTTTATATTGTTGTTATATTGATATTGCGGCATTGAATTGTTGCCAGTGTTAGCCGCTCTGAATCCCCCCTCGAGGGTTGAGAAGGGCGGGGTAGAAATGTTGTAAATAAATAAAATAAACCCTGCCTTTTTTCCCAAGAGACAAAAAAATGAAAAGTTAAAAGATGATGGAATGATCCAAATCTTAAAAAAACAGCACAACAAAATTAACAGACAGAAAGTCCAGCACAATTTAAAAGGAATAGTCTTTGAACATTCTGCTCCCCAAAGTCTTGTGAAACAGAAAAGTCTGGTCTGCAGAATGACATTAAGGTGTGTGTGTATAAGTTTAATGTCTCTTCAAAATGAGTTCCAAAGTCTGGAGGCAGCCAACGAGTAGGCCCTATCTCATACTCCCACTAGAGATAACTGGGCACAGAGAGAAAGATATCCCTAGCTGATCTTAAAACATGGGCTGGTTTGTACAGAACACAGTTCTTCAACAACCTGGAGCTAAGTCATGTAGAGGTTTACAGGGCAAATCCAGCACTTTATATTGCACCCAGAAACAGTCTGGCTTCCAATAAAGCTACGTGAGAGTTGTATGCTCCCTGCATGTCACCCCAGGTGATAATCTGGCTGCAGCTTTTTTGGACCGGCTGATTTTTCAGAATTCTCTTCAAAGTCAGCCACATGAAGATTGCAGTACAGCAATCCAGCTGGGATATAACTAAGACATATACTGCCTTAGCTAGACCTGACTTCTCAGGAAATCATTTTAGGTAGTGATGTTGGGAACTAAAGGTCTGGCTGCCATGGCTGGACCCAGAAAAGAAAGTTTCCCAAGTTCTGCCTTTCCTGAAGGTCACATCACTAGTTTCCACTCATTGATTGCTGTCTCTTCCAGAAAATACTGGCCAAGCAAATTGAGATCAGGGAACCAAATGTCATTAGAAGTTTGTATTTTTCTTTTCACTTCCTCTGGCAACCTCACACTTCTGGTCTCAAGTAGGATGCTGCCTAAAGGCATACATTACACAATTCCCATGATGCTATAGCATTTAGCCATGGCAGTTAAAGTGGGGTCATAGAATCATAGAGTTTGAAGAGACCTCAGGGGCCATCCAGTCCAACCCACTGCCAAGAAGCAGAAGAATTGCATTCAAAGCACCCCCAACAGATGGCCATCCAGCCTCTGTTTAAAAGCATCCAAAGAAGGAGCCTCTACCACAAGCTGCATTAATTCTACTATGTATATGTCCCCCAAATTACATTATTACTATAACATAATTAAGGAGAACTTTACTCATTTTCAATATGCTTTTCACAACAACATTATGATTAGTCATAGCTGTGTGTGGCTTTATTGAATGGTGAAGGAGGACTATCACATGGGTCAGCTGCTTGCTCAGGCTGTGCCTCTTATTTCTGCGTCCTTTCTGTTGTGAGTGTTGAAAACAAGGTAGATAGAAGGAAAGTGTGTTTTCTATTTTGTTTTCAAAATATAATTGTGGAGGAAGGTCAATCCACGTTTTTACAGCAAGTAACAAAAAATATCATTAGTCAAAATGGTACATAAGAATTGTAACAAATGATGTGGACCGGGATGACTTGAAACTATAACAAATTATTGTTTTTGTTGTTATTATTATTGAAAAATAACTTTCTAAGCTCTGCCTCATCGGAGAAGCTCACAGACCGAGATCATTATTAGAGCTCAGATGAATCCAGCTCTGTTTCCGCTAACTTCCAATGAATGAACTGTGGATTTCAGCCACTGCTGTCGAATGTGTAGCGCTGTATATGAATATAGCAGAGTACCTCATACAATGCAGTCACTCATAAAACTTGAATACAAAACAATGCTTAAAAGGCACCAATCGATAAATGGTATAATGTGGGTCAACTCATTTCTGTGAAGAGTGCTGTTTCGAATTAAGGCAGAATTTCAATGCTTTCTTATCAAGAAGCAGTATGAAACTGAACTAGAACCACAGAACCAGAAAAGAAGAAAGAGGTCAGTAGGTTACATCATCTATAATTCGAGGAGCCCTACGGCCATATCAGCTGTCAATTGATCACCTACCTACAAAGCGAGGCACTATACAGATGGGAGACAAAGCTAGTGTTGCTGAAACATCACATACAATTTTACGATAGAGCAGCTCCTGTGGGGCAGGTTATACTTTGAAAACACGTATGCAAAGGCCAAGTTGGGCAAAACACTTTGGGAATTCAGGAAGCTTTTGAGATGGAAACTGGCAGGCAGGTAAGTAAGAATTTCTAGATGCAATTTCTCATGTTGCTAGCTGTTCTTGTGTCAAACTTTTAAAATATTTTTATAAAATCAAGGCAAGGATATGTCTCTGTGTGTATCTGAAAGTGAAGCTCTTTGAAAGTGACTTATCACTGCTGCCTCACAGTCCCTTTCAGCAAGATTTGAAAATGCAACTTGCAATAAGATAGGCCAGTAAAGGCCATGGAGGCCTGCACACCAACCTTGTAAGGTAGGATAATCTGTTACACACCTCAATAAACCAAGAGAGCAATAAATTTCCATTTAAAGATGGAAATCTGAGAAAGACTAGAACCTAAAAATTTAGCCCTGTTAGAAACAACTTGAAGGCATGCAACAACAATGCATAAAGGTCTGTCCATTCACATGCAGGCAGTCCCCAAGTTACGAACAAGATAGGATCTGTAGTCTTGTTCTTGTTGGAGCTCAGCCTGTGATTGTGTTTCAGGATCAGGGTGCTTTGGATGTGGGGAGTGACGTCAATGAGTTTCAAGATGGCAATGGTTTGGTCAAGGATATTAATGCAGAGAATGACCAGGAGATCCCTATTCAAAGTGTACTTTCCCATGAGAATGTCCCTGAAGGGTGTGGGGATGATGGTGTACTCCCTGAATTGTTGCCAGAGAGTTCCCAGGATTTGAGGCTTGAAAACAACTCTGCACCTGCTGAAGTTAATGAGCAAATAGATAGGTGGCAGGAGATTAGTCAAAACAGACAAGCCGAACAGTGCCTTCGGCAGTCTGCCAGAATCCGACAGAAAAAGATAAGGGAATCTCAATTAAAGCAAAATCAATTTCTGAGTGTTTGGGATAGCATAATGAGGTGATAAAAGTTCCAAGTATGGAAAATATAGTCAGATGAAGCAACATTTGAAATCAAGTGTAGTTCTTGTCTTTGTTTCATGAAAGCCTTGCTGGGAAGATTCTTGTTTAAGTATTTCTTGTTTCATGGTTTGGATTCTTGGATTGTATGAGTGATTGAATGAATGCCTTTGATTAGTATTTCCTGATTTTCTGAATTATATTAGAGAAGTGTGGACTTTGTTTTTATGGACTTTGCTGAACTTTACCTTGGATTATTTTTGCGCCTGCTTATCTTCTTACCTAATTGTATTTACCTATTTCTTTAAAGTGCTTTTTTACTTGCTGATTTATAATTATCTTCAATAAAAGGATTGTTTTCCAATCAATGGTGTGGTGTTTACAATCAGAGAGCTTTTCCTGTCCTGGAGTGCAACGGTTCTTCAGTTGAATTTATATGTCAGCCAGAACAGGTAGATTTCTTAAGTGGAACTCGAAATACACACACACACACACACAAATATATATACAGTAGAGTCTCACTTATCCAACCTTCGCTCATCCAACGTTCTGTATTAGCCAACGCAGTCTGCCTCCCACCCGGATCCACTGCTGTTTCAATACATGCTAAATTGGTGCTTAATTCCTAAATACAGTAATTGCTACATAATGTTACTGTGTATTGAACTGCTTTTTCTGTTGATTTGTTATAGTAAAACATGTTTTGGTGCTTAATTTGTAAAATCACAATGTAATTTGATGTTTAATAGACTTTTCCTTAATCCTGCCTTCTTATCCAACACTTTCACTTATCCAACATTCTGCCAGCCCATTTATGTTGGATAAGTAAGTCAGATATTTGTAATTGAAGGACTGCCTGTAGTTATAAAAACCAACACTTCTGAATAAGAGGGCTAACAGAAAAGAAGTCTAATGCTTAATGCGTACATATCCCCACAAAACAAATGAAGGCAGGGGGGGAAAAAAAAGCTAAACTTGCATAGAAACTGATCCGTAAATAGACACTGGCTCCAACTTCAAGTTGAAATATCGACTACATCATTATCTAGATTTAAATAGTTTTTAAAAAACAACAAATAGGGTTTTTCTTAAGCCAAACACTCTGACCTTTTAGCCTCGCAAACTTGCATAAAAGAGTTACAACCCCTTCTGTTCCAAAGGTTAAAGATTCCTGAAGCAACACATGACTGTCATTTGTCTGGATGAAAACCGAGCCCCTCTGACCCTGAAACGGTCACTTGTGACTCTTTGACTCTAGAGGCAGCTTAGTGGAAATGAAGCAACTAATATTATTTCGGCTTCCAGGGATTAATTAAAAACCAATTAGGCTCTTCTGTTATACCTGAAGCACAGCACTGAGCCAAATTAAATGCCTGCTGCCTCAAATGCTTGGCAGCAGTGTTTCTGCAAACATCGCAGGGTCTTTTTCTTGCCTTCTTTTTTTTTTTTAAATGCATGACTTAATATGGGCTGAATAATTTTCTCAAGGGTCCATAACATATCTTTTCAATGCAAACACACAATGGAGGTCTTTACTGAAGCTCCCCCTGCCCCACTCCCTGTCTACATCTCATGCCCCTTGATTCTGTAGCTTGCAGCTGCTCACAGGCTTCTCTTTCAACTGACACCTTTAAGAGGAGGCTACAGGAAACACATTTTCTCAAGACTGGTTTTGGTTAAGGAAATTCCATGTCTTAAAGAGGGATTTTAAAAGGGGAAAATCCTTAACCAATACAGGAAAAGGTTCTCGTGTGCAAACCTAACAAGACTGGAAGATTCTCACAAGATAAGGGAATGGAAGATTTTCTTGAGCTAAAGTTGTTATATTGATATTTTTTGGCTGGAGTTACACCTAAAAAATGTACCTGTTCTGACTTAATGCCTAACAAACATATAAAAAGTATAAAAGCAACTGTAACATATAACTGTAAATTAAAATAGTAAACCATATTAAATAAACAAACAACAACAACTAGACATTTAAACATGGGATTAAAAACATATCGATATAAACATAAAAATCACATAACCCAGAAGCTGAAGTTCGAGGCCTTTCCAAGTGTCAATTGCACACTGCAATGCGAAAGGGTGGGCATTCCCAAGGGGCTGTATATCAAGACCTTGGATATCTCACCTTTTCCTACATTAAACATACTGTATATATTCAAGTATAAGCCTAGTTTTTCAACCCTTGTTTTAGGCTGAAAAAGTCCCCCTCGGCTTATACTCGAGTCAAAATCATTTATTATTTTACACTGTTATTATTATTATTATTATTATTATTATTATTGCATTTATTATTTTACTCTATTATTATTATTATTATAGTTATCATTTTACTTTATTATTATTACATTTATTATTTTATTTTATACGTGTTATCATTAAATTTGTTATTAATGATAGTCATCATTCTGCAAATGCAGTATTCCAAAACCATGTTTTTACCAGCTTTCTAAAAGTGAGGAGGGAAGGGGCAGATCTAATCTCCATTGGGATGGAGTTCCAGAGCCGAGGGGCCACAACCGAGAAGGCCCTGTCCCTCGTCCCCGCCAATCGCGATTGTGAAAGAGGAGGGACCGAGAGTAGGGCCCCTCCAGAAGATCTTAATAACCTTGATGGTTCATAGGGGAGAATCCGTTCGGACAGGTAAATTGGGCCGGAGTCATTTAGGGCTTTATAGGTCAACACCAGCACTTTGAATTGTGCTCGGAAACTGATTGGCAGCCAGTGGAGCTGACGCAACAGAGGAGTAGTATGCTCCCTGTATCCCGCTCCTGTTAGTAGTCTGGTTGCCGCTCGTTGGACTAGTTGTAGCAATGAGTTTAGCAATGTTGTAACCCACCTCAAGCCATGAGGAGAGGCAGGTAAGAAATAAAATTGTTGTTGTTGTTGTTGTTGTTAATTAAAGGCATAACTCTTCCAGCAGGCCTATCCAGACAGTTTTAAGCGTGAATTTTAAACTTATGTCTTGTGTTTTAATCTCTGTCCTGAGTATTTAATATGTATTTTATAGAAATACACTGTAATATGTATCTTTTATAGAACTACATTTTAATAAGTGTGTTTATAGATTTTGTGCAATGCTTGCGTGTTTTGATTGTGCTATGACCTGCCACGAGCCATAAGGAGAGGTGGGTAAGAAAAAATATTCTTATTATTATTATTACTAATAATAAATAGGGTAAATAAATATGAGAAACAAGAAAAAAGCAGCATTATATTTTCCCCTTCTTTATGTTTCCATCAGAAACATAAAGAACTCAGTTTTATAGTGAACTGGGTAAGAGTTCTTAAAAACTGTACATTTGCAAGGTTCTGTGATGAAGAACAGTTCAATGTTCCTTGCATCACTGAAAACAACAAAGATTTAATTTTAGCCTCACTAAAACACCAAGAGCAGAAAGGAGGAAAATAAAACTCCCGGGTAAATTGGTTGTCTGTGGTTATACAGATGAGAAAGAGAGTCATTTGGGGAAAGACATTACTCGTCCTGAAAGCTCCTTAGCCAAAATGTGCCTTCAAGGGGAAAACAGTCAAGATTTTCATTAAAAAATATAATAGGAAAAGGATGAATTTTGAACTAGTTAAGGCCAACAGCCTGAGCTTCTGTTGTTCTACAATATGAACAAACCTAGAAAAGACTACAAAAGGCCAGGAGATTACGGGAGGTGGTTCCTGACAATTGCATTTCCCATAGTTTCCACACAATGGCAAAGAGAAAGAAAGAAATAATTTAAAGAACAGGCTCCCATTTCCCGCAGGCAATGTTAGGGGGTCTGTTTTATACCACATGTATGAACATACAAATGACATCTATTATGTCTTCTTTCCATCTGAGGATCGTAACAAGATATAAACATGAAGGGCAGTATCTATACGGCAATTATCTTAGGATACTCATAGCAGAATACTTAACATTCTCTTCTTTTGGCACCTTCTCATCTTACAACAGAATATATATATATACACACACATACACTTCAATGAGAGGAAGCAGCTGGCATATTTGTAATATATAGGTCACACCCACATAGAGTACAGATTTCCACCCACCGTCACCACTCATTTTACAACAGCTGTAACAATTCAAGCAAATACTGAATGCTAACTCACTGCAAAGGATTGCCTTACTTACATTTCTTTAGACAGACCTAAAAACATTTACTTAGAAGTTAATGTTATTTACTCATGTTAAATCAGCCTAAGTGGTTCATACCTTAATGCCTGTCACACCTGTATGCAACAAACATTGCCGCATGATTTTTGCAAACTATTTATTGCTCATCTCTACAATAGGTAGATTGGCAGACTTTAGGGCGATAGGAGAAGGGGGGCCAAGCTGATCGCGGTAGTCAAAGCATGGCTTTGAATTGCTATAAGATGTGAATCCCTTTCACATAATGGTAAGGCTGAAGAACATAGAATCATAGTCTCTTGTAAAGTTGGAAAGGAACACAAGGTCCATCTAGTCTGTTTCCCTCATACAGGAATATACAACTAAAGCACTCCAGAAAGATGTCCATGCAACCTCTCCTTGAAGACATCCAAAGATGGAGAATCCTTCGCTCTCCAAAGCAGTCTATTCTACTTCCGAGCAGCTCTTACATTAATGTTTGGAATCTCTCTTCTTATAATTTGTATCCATTAGTTCATGTTAATTTGAATCTATTCGTTTATTAGAATCATATTAGTTATTAGAATCATATTCAAAGGTGGCTATCAAACAACTTCACTGCATTTTTCAACAAGCTACACATAACCAGTTCCTTCATTTGTTCCTCACAAGACTTGATTTCCAGACATTTTATAATTTTGATTTCCCTTCTATAGAAGTTTTTTGGCTTGCTAGTATCTTTCTTGATCACATATGACCTCATCACATGAGGAAATTTCAGCATCCTGGAATGCTTCTGCCCCAGTTGAGCCATGGAACCCCATGCTGCCAATGACAGAATGTAGCCTCAGTTCCGGTCCTACAACACTGCACCACCAACACAGGAGCCTTCCCATGGGTAGCAGGGCAATCCCATGATGCTTTCCCACATGGGATTGCCCTGCTGCCCCCCCCGCCCCAATTTGCCACAGAGGCTGGCAAATAGATCTGGAGGACCTCATCAATGTGATGAGTTCCATGCTTGATTATTTAAATCCATGAGTACAGATTAGGGTGTGTGTGTAATCCATCGATACATTACTGATGGCTAATGAAATTTATTTATTTATTATTTACAGCCTTTATATTCCTCCCTTCTCACCCCGCAGGGGACTCAGGGTGGATTACAGTGTACACATATATGGCAAACATTCAATGCCAATTTTAACATACAACATATACAGACATACACAGAGGCTATTTAACTTTTTCTGGCCGCCAGGGGAGCTATCGCTTTAATCGTCCATCTGCGACGCTGATGAAGCACTTCCGCATTCCCCACATGCTTCCCTGCTGGAATGCTTTGCTGGAGTCTTCTTTATGGCCTCATAAATCAGTTAATTTAGCCTCCCCACACTTTAAGGTGGTACCTTATTTTCCTACTTGACAGATGCAACTGTCTTTCGGGTTGCAAAGGTCGAGAACAGGCTACACACAATTGGTTGGAAACCCACTCCAACCCGGGCTTGCTTCGAACTCATGACCTTTGGTCAGAGTGATCTTAATGCAGCTGACACTCAGCCAGCCAGTGCCCACAATCCCGGTGCTTGTACCCTTGTACCGGGACTGTGGCACAGCTGGGACTGTGGCGCCAGGACTGTGGCACAGCTGGCTGGGAGTCAGCTGCATTAAGATCACTACTGACTGAAAGGTCATGAGTTCAAAACCAGCCCAGGTTGGAGTGAGTGTCCGACCAATTTGTGTAGCTTGCTGTCGACCTTTGCAGCCCGAAAGACAGTTGCATCTGTCAACTAGGAAATTTAGGTACCTATGCAGAGAGGCTAATTTAACTAATTTACAATGCCATAAAAATCTCCAGTAAACCTGCAAAGAATGAGGAAGTACTTCATCAGTGTCACAAATTAACAGTGAAGCAACAGCTCCCCTGGTGGCCTGAATACCCTCATGAAAAGTTAAATTGCCTCTGTGTCTGTCTATATATGTTGTGTGTCTATAGCATTGAATGTTTGCCATAGACACACAACATATGTTTTAATCCACCCTGAGTCCCCTGCGGGGTGAGAAGGGCAGAATATAAATATTGTAAATAAATAAATTGCATTGTCCTCAATCTGAATTCAGGTGGTGGTGATAGGAATGCTTAAATATTCTCATTGCTGAGTTGATTGTGTAAACGATCCCTGTTGTTCCATGTTAGTAATATGGCACAACTAATTCTGCCAGCACAACCTTTAGTCACATATCCAAGGGTACATTTTTCAGTGGTTATCTCAATATAGTTGTATTCATTTAAATAAGAAAACTCTTTGGTATGTGTAAAGGCACATTTTATTAAAAGCATACCCCTGTGATGTGGAATATAAATGGCATTCTACTGATAGTTAATGTGCTTTTACTGATGCAAAAAAGACTTGTTCTCCAGTGCTGGAAAGATAAACATTCTCCACCTACCATTCAATTGTCAGTAGATCTTATTGCTTTAGCTATAGACTTTAGTTTCATGAACACATATTTTCAGAAACATGATCATTTTATTTTAGGATATATGCCAAGCCCACACTCACATCCCATTTACCCCCTCCCCACCTTTTCTTTGTAATGATGCTATTAAAATGCCTATATATTTTTAAAAGTCTAGTCACATGTGCATTTAAGCAAAATAAAACATGAGTGAGGAAGTGTGTTTTAAATTCAGACTGCCAGACATATTCAGCCACAAATATTCATCAATCAGACTTCCACTAGATGAGGATGACAGCACATCATCTGCCTCCCTTGGCAACTGGGACATGGTCCCACTTTCATCCTTTGTCCACACCTCTGTGATTCTTTCATTTCCTTTTGCTAACAGGTATAGGGGGAAATCATTAGAAAGGGGAGGGGGTATTTTTCACAGGAAGTGGAAAAATGACTGCCCTTCTTACTTTGTTTAAGTATATAGAAAAACAAACAAACATCTATTTCAACCATGGCAGAATGTTTAAAGCTATCTTTTCCTGGCAATTGACTAAGGCAGCCAGGAGTTAAACCTCCAAACATCTGGAAAGTCAACAACTGAGAACTACTTTTCTAGCAGGCAGTACGCTAGCCTGTAAGGAATGCATTTTCTAACCAAAATGCACTTTTTGAGTAGGAAGCCTTGTAAGTGCCACTATTTCTTGTAGCATCTGTTCAGTCATCTGAAGAAACACTGCAATGGAAACCTGTCAACACCTGGATGTTCAGCAACAAATCCTGGAGCACATCCCTATTCAGAAACAGCATCTAGGAAATAGTGTTGCCCATATAAATTCTGTTCCATGGACAACTTGGAAAAGGCAATGCTATGAAAACACAATTTGGAGTTTAGTCACATAAGGGAAGCAGGGATTTTTTAATATATTGCTAAGAAAGTAGAGCTACTCAGTGTACGAGAGGGACCCTATTTTTTTTCAACTATATTTTAATCAGCACAACCAAATAATCATATAAAGTAGGGTCTTAATTTCTTTGAGGGTTAGGGGCACAGTAGCCTTATTTATTTATTTATTTATTTATTTACAGTTCTTATATTCCGCCCTTCTCACCCCGCAGGGGACTCAGGGCGGATTACAGTAACACATATATGGCAAACATTCAATGCCAGTTTGACAAATAACATTTAACAGACAAATACACCGAGGCTATTTAACTTTTTTTCTGGCCGCCAGGGGAGCTGCTGCTTTTCATCGTCCATCAACGACACCGATGAAGTTCTTCCACATTCCCCGGAGTCTTTTTTCTTTATGGCCTCATAAATTAGTTAAATTTAGCCTCCCACACAAGGTGGTACCTTATTTTCCTACTTGACAGATGCAACTGTCTTTCGGGTTGCAAAGGTCGACAACGGGCTACACAATGGCTGGAGACCCACTCCAGCCCGGGCTGGCTTCGAACTCATGACCTTTTGGTCAGAGTGATCTTAATGCAGCTGACACTCAGCCAGCTGCACCACAATCCCTGTGAAAATTCCGAAACTATATATATATATATATATATATATATATATATATATATATTCTGTCAAGACTCACAACATATATATATATATATATATATATATATCACTTTTTTAACCTGAAAGAACATCTTTTTAGGTTTTCCGTGTCCTTCAGTGTAGCTCTATAGTCCACCTCCTGCAAATGTTGGTCGTAGAATTACGCCAGAGGACATAGAGATTTTTAAGGAGGTTGCATTAAGCAAATCTACGAATAATCAAATCCACAAAAAGTTAAACTCACAAATGTAGAGGTCCAACTGTACACAAACATATATCCTTCCTTGTCAGAAATCATATTGAAGAGAACGATGTTTTTCATCACACCAACAGAATCTCATAAATGCATCAATATTTTTGTGTTTATTTTTGAAAGACACCACAAAATCTAATCAATTAGAACTATTTCTGCATCATAGTTTTAAAAATGAATATGTCAAAGTAGAGGTTCCCCTTATATGTATTTTCTGGGCAAAATATAAAGTGCTGGTCATTACCTATAAAGTCCTAAAAGGTTCTGGCCCAGACTATTTGGAAAACCACATCTCTGCATACAAACTGGCTCAAGCATTGTGATCTGTGGAGGAGGTCCTGCTCTTGATCCCACCCCTGTTTCAAATATGGCTGGTGGGAACGAGAGAGGAGGCTTTCTCCGTGATCATCCTCCGCCTCTTGAAATCCCTCCCAACAGACTTAAAACTGCCCCCTCTCTCCTCGTCTTTAAAAAGTTGCTAAAAACATATTTATGCAATTTGGTGTATGGTGAGGAGGAAGACTAATATGTCCAGATATGTTAAATTCTACCAGATACTAGAACTGATTTCAGCCTGTTAGTCTGTTAGCTGTTGAAATGATCCCACCTGTTAACAAGATCTTAGCTTTTAAAATGTTTTAAATGTTTTATCCTGTTAATTTATACTATATGATTATGTCGATTATGGATTATTTAAGTTGTATTATGGTTAATTTATTTGTTATTAAATTTATAGTTAGGGTTTTTTGTATATTGCATATTCATCAGTGTCGCAGATGGACGATGAAAGCGACAGCTCCCCTGGCGGCCAGAAAAAAAGTTAAATACCCTTTGATTGGTTGTCTATATCTGTTGTGTGTCTTTGGCATTGAATGTTTGCCATATATGTGTACACTGTAATCCGCCCTGAGTCCCCACGAGGTGAGAAGGCCGGAATATAAATACTGTAAATAAATACAATAAATATTGTTTGATGTATTTTGTTTTAATGTCATTTGTTTAAATGTTCTTTGTAGGCATTCAATGTTTGCCATATGTATTGGAAACCATCCTGAGCCTCTCCGGCAAGATAGGGCGGACTACAAATAAATAATAATAATAATAATAATAATGATTTGGAAACAATTAACATCGACAAAATCACGATCTGTCAACTGCAAAAGGCCACCTGACTTGGATCTGCACACATCATTCGAAAATATATCACACAGTCCTAGAAGCTTGGGAAGTGTTCGACTTGTGATTTTGTGATATGAAATCCAGCATATAGATCTCGTTTGCTGTGACATACTGTGTTTTTGTGTCAGTAAAATAATAATAATAATAATGTTTTATAGAATTATAATTTAATATGTGTATTTGTGGTATTTTTACAATGTTTATGTGCTTTAATTATTCTTTAACCTGCCTCGAGTCATGAGGAGAGGTGGGTAAGAAATTATTATTATTATTATTACTATTATTATTATTATTATTAATTTTTTATTTATTTATTTATTTGCTGCATTTGTTGACTGCCGTTCTCAGCCCTAGGGCGACTCACGGCGGTGTACAACATATAAAAACAATTTACAAAAGCAATAACGACATATCAACAAATCAATAATACAACAATAATATAATTACACTAAATAATCCGCTCCGTCTCATCGTAGAATCATAACCAATCTCGTAGTCCGTATTCCGTTCCAGTCGTCTTTACCAGATTATTGTAGCACTTAGTTGAATGCCTTCTCAAATAGCCATGTCTTTAGGCTCTTACGGAAAGACATAAGGGAGGGCGCCTGTCTGATGTCTACCGGGAGGTTGTTCCACAGCCGGGGGGCCACCACCGAGAAGGCCCTCTCTCTCGTCCCCGCCAGATGTGCCTGTGAAGCAGGCGGGATCGAGAGAAGGGTCTCCCCAGACGATCTCAAGGCCCTCGTGGGCTCATAGGCCGAGATGCGGTCCGAAAGGTATTTTGGGCCGGAACCGTTTAGGGCTTTGTAGGCCAACACCAGCACCTTAAATTGGGCCCGGTAGCAGATCGGCAGCCAGTGGAGCTGGGACAACAAGGGCGTTGTGTGCTCCCTGCGTCCCGCTCCAGTTAGTAACATGGCTGCCGCGCGCTGGACTAGCTGAAGCTTCCGGGCCGTCTTCAAGGGCAGCCCCACGTAGAGAGCGTTGCAGTAGTCAAGACGGGATGTGACCAGAGCGTGTACCACCGTGGCCAAGTCAGACTTCCCGAGGTACGGGCGCAGCTGGCGCACGAGCCTAAGCTGTGGAAATGCTCCTCTGGTCACCGCTGAAACCTGGGGATCCAGGCTCAACGATGAATCCAGGAACACACCCAAGCTGCGAACCTGCGCCTTCAAGGGGAGTGCGACCCCATCCAGCACAGGCTGTAACCCTATATCCCGTTCGGCCTTGCGACTGACCAGGAGTACCTCTGTCTTGTCTGGATTTAATTTCAGTTTGTTCGCCCTCATCCAGACCATTACAGCGGCCAGGCACCGGTTCAGGACCTCGACAGCCTCCTTAGTAGCAGGTGGGAAGGAGTGACAGAGTTGGACATCATCTGCGTACAGATGACACCGCACCCCGAAACTCCGGATGATCTCACCCAGCGGCTTCATGTAGATATTAAACAGCATGGGGGACAGTATAGAGCCCTGTGGAACCCCACAGGTCAAAGGCTGTGGCGTTGAACAGGCGTCCCCCAATAACACCTTCTGGGTGCGGCCCTCCAGAAATGACTGGAGCCACTGCAGAGCAGTGCCCCCGAGACCCATTTCCGCAAGGCGCCCCAGAAGGATACCGTGGTCGACGGTATTGAAGGCTGCTGAGAGGTCCAGGAGCACCAACAGGGACACACTCCCCCTGTCTAGCTCCCGGCGCAGATCATCCACTAAGGCGACCAAGACCGTCTCGGTTCCATGTCCCGGTCTGAAACCAGACTGTGCCGAATCCAGATAATCCGTGTCTCTCAAGAATACCTGGAGTTGTGAGGCCACCACGCTTTCCATGACTTTGCCCAAAAAGGGGAGATTGGAAACAGGCCGAAAGTTGTCAAATTTAGTGGGGTCCAATGATGGTTTCTTCAACAGCGGTTTTATAATAGCTTGTTTTAAGCTCGCTGGAGTCTTGCCTTCCCGAAGGGAGGCGTTAACCACCACCGTTACCCACTCAGCCAATCCCCCTCTGGCCTCCTTCAGAAGCCAGGATGGGCAGGGGTCTAGGATGGACGTGGTGGGTCTCATTCCTCCAAGTATCTTGTCCACAGCCCAGAACGGATCAAGGCGACTTTGTCTGCAAAGAACCGAGCAAATGCTTCACAGCGTGTGACCGAATTGTCAGGGCTCCCGCCTGAGGTGGCGGGAGTTAAAAGACCTCTGACAATCCGAAACAACTCCGCCGGACGGTTCCTTGCAGACGCAATAGTGGCCGCAAAGAAAGTTTTCTTTGCGGCTTTTATTGCCGCGGCATATGCCCTTAAAAAGGCCACAAACTGTGCTCGATTTGATTCGCTCGGATCCGAACGCCACACGCTCTCTAGTTCCCTCTTCCTTCGCTTCATCACTGCCAGCTCCTCAATAAACCAAGGAGCTGGTTTAGCTCGGCTACTTGAGAGGGGATGCTCCAGAGCGATCATGTCAATTGCCCTGGCCATCTCCCCATTCCAGAGAGCGACCAAGGCCTCGACATGGTCACCTACCCAGGTGGCGGGAAAATCCCCAAGAGCCGTCAGGAATCCATTCGGATCCATAAGCCTCCTGGGGCGGACCATCTTAATGGGTCCTCCACCTTTGCAGAGGTTAGGGGGCGCAGTGAGCCTAAATCTGATCAGGAAGTGGTCAGTCCATGGCAACGGAGAGATGGACAACTCCTCCACACCGCCACCTTGCTCCCATCCCTGGCAGAAAACCAAGTCCAATGTATGTCCAGCACAGTGGGTGGGGCCAGATATTTATTGGGACAGCCCCATGGTTGCCATGGCAGACATGAAGTCCTGAGCCGCTCCTGTGAGGGTCGCCTCGGCATGGATGTTGAAGTCTCCCAGCACAAGAAGCCGTTGAGACTCCAACGCCAGACTCGAGACTACCCCCGCTAGCTCAGGTAGGGAGACTGTAGTGCAGCGAGGTGGACGGTACACTAGCAGAATCCCTATTCTGTCCCGGTCACCCACCCTCAGGTGGACACATTCAAAATTTGTGGTCTGCGGGATGGGACTCCTGGTCAGATGGATGGAATCTCTATAGACCACTGCGACCCCGCCTCCCTGTCCTCCGGATCTCGGTTGGTGCTGTACGGAGAAACCTGGGGGACAAAGCTGGGTGAGATTCAAGCCTCCAGCTTCATCCAACCAGGTCTCCGTGATGCACGCCAGATCTGCCCGCTCATCCAGGATTAGATCCTGGATAAAGGTCGTTTTTCCGTTGACAGATCTGGCGTTCAACAGCACCACCTTCAATCCGGAGGGCCCGCCAGCCTGGTTACACCAATTTACCCTAGGAGACCGGTTTGGGATTATTAATGTAGATAAGCGGTCCGAATTAAGCCGAATTTGAGGTCTCCTTTTTCCGCATCTCCCCCTCCCCACCACGACCTCTATGGGGGCCCCTCGGCTAGTGGAACACCTCTCCTCCTCCATGCCGCAGTCCAAATCCAAGGTCTTAGTTTCTGTTTCGCTAGTTGTTTGATTTGTTGGCGTTTTTTGCCAACTCCCTTGATTCCCTTTCTCCCCCCTCCCCACCTCATTGTTGTCAGCAGACTCCAGCCCACTTCCTCCCTTGCCCCTTCCACTAGTCACTAATATCAAGGACAATACAAATAGGGGAATGGGGAACCACATGGGTGATAATAGTACACTTCAATAAGATTGACAATGATAAAGTGTAATAAACGTCTCAGCCGCGACAATTAGATAGTTCGTAAAGTGCTAGAGTCTTAAAGTGCAGCACAGTAGGCGTCACAGCTGTGTGCCACTAGGGCAAATTATAAAGTGCAAGGCTCTTAAAGTGCGACAGTTACCCAAATCTGGCCCTCAGCGCTATCTAAAGTGCGGCATGGAGGGAAGGGGGAGGGGAGCGTAGGTGCTAGTACAGTTTAGCAGCAAAAGAGGCGGCACCTTAAAGTGCTATATTGCGTTCTTAGTGCCAATTAGCAGCAAGGTAGTTAAGGAACGTACTATATTAGCAATATGTAAACACAACACTAAGGAGTTGGCAGTAATATCAGATTAGTAATGTTGTTGTGATTCAAGGTGTAATCTATAGACGGCTGATGTACAAAGCAGCGGATGCTCTCAGTCTTCCGGAGATGGTCAACGCGGTGGTGGTCAGCACAAGTTGGACAATATCGGTCAACACAGAGAAAGGTCAGCACAAAAAGGTCTACACAATATCGGTCAACACAGAGAAGGTCAGCACAAGGAAGGGCTGCACACGGCTTGCCCAGGTGGTAAGGCCCAGATGGTAAAAGATGGTGAGGCCAGGGCCTGATCCAGGCAGCCCCCGCGGCGCTGCGGCCCGCCAGGCAAGGCCCAGGTGGTGGAGGCCCAGCAACCGATACAGGCTCAGCTGGTAAAAGGCCCAGATGATGAGGGGTGGCGATGTTGGGCGATGTTGGGTGGCGGGGCGTCCTGCACAGGCCGAACGACGAGGCCAGATGGTAAGGCCCAGCCGGAGCAGTGCTTACGGCTTAGCGGCCTGCTTAATAAGGCCCAGGTGGCAAAGGCCTAGTTGGAGCAGCGCTCACGCCGTTCGCGGCGGCAGCAGCTTCGGCCCCCGCAATAGGTCCCAACTTGCTCCCCACACTCCGTAGAGGGGAGAACAAGGCCCGATGGTGGGCGGAGCAAAGCTCAGACGGCCAGGGCCCGGCTCAAGCGATCCCCACGGTGCAGTGGACCACCTGGTGTAGGCCCCTCAATGGAGGCCCAGCCGTGCCACGTTCATGGCGCTCGCGGCGGCAGCCTTGGCGCCGGCTGCCGCAAAGGCCCCACCTCGCGGCGACGGTCGACTCCAACTCACTCCTCCCCCGCACTCCACGGAGGGAACAGGACGACAACCGGCGACAACTGGCAGCGGCGGCGTCCCGCCTCCTCTCGGCCTCCTGGCTGCCTCTCCTTCCAGCCGCCTCCTCCGCGCCGAAGCGAGATCCGGCAGCGAAAGAAGATGCCAAGATGGCGATCGCAGCAGCCGCGGCGCGCACCGCAGCGGCCTAGCAGCAGCAGCTCAGGCGGCAGCGCCGCGAGAGGGCCCCCCCAGCGGGAACCGAGCCCCCGGATCGGAGCCCAGGCGAGCCGGACGGCCGACCAGGCCCAGGTAGGTAGGTTTCTTGAGGAGGGAGCCGCATTGTAATGGCGACGGCGTTCCCTCGCCTACCTCCGTCTTCCTGGCTCTCTCTTCCTGGCTCCTTTGCTCTCTCCAGCTCTCTCTCTCAGGTTCAGCAAGATTGTAGCGGGTGCTGACCTCACCCCCTTAATTTGATGGTCGAGGGGGGAGGATTCCCTAAGATTGTTTCTTTCTCTGTCAGCGCAGCTCAGCGTTGCTGCCGCTGACCGCCATACCCGAACCAGAAATTATTATTATTATTAATGTTATATGTTATCATTGAAACCCTAAATGTTTTTTATGGTTCTAAAAACCAGTGTTACAAGCAGATGCTCCGACATATCCTTAGGCAAAAACATCAACAGGGTCTTAGGCTTAAATTTTAAATCCACTGTACTGGTGAACCTGAAGAAATAATTTGCTTCTCTCTTCTTCAAAGGTTATTTATAGGCTGCCTAGAATGTCAGAGGGAAGTAGATAGATCATGTGGTCAAAAAGCATCCTTACAATAAAAGAAAGCTTTTAATGGATGATGGCTACTGGGATAACATTAATCCAGTATTAGGACTTTTACGGGAAAAAAAATACAAATGTAATTTATCTTTTAAACTGTCAGCTGCATTTCTAAAGCTTTAAAATCTGTAGCTTCCAGGGGCCTTTTGTCTTTCTGCCATGGCAGGAAGATCTTGGACAGCTGTAAGAGCTTTGTAAGCTATCTTTCTCAAAATCCATTAGCTAATTCAAGGAACCTAATTAGAGCTGCCATTTTGATGAAGCATATCGAATCCACAGTATAAACTACTAACACCATCAGTGTTTATTAGAAGACCACAAGAAACAAAACCCCATTAACTATAATAAAAAAAGTGATGGACATAAGCAGACAGTTTACGGAAAAAAATATCTATAGAAACGGTTACAAAGGAAATGAATGCACATGCCTTGATGGTATATGGCTCAACACTAAAGCATTAAAATTTCATATACAGTAATCGACTGCAAAATTAATAATCTCAGTGGAACATTGGCACAAGGAAGGGATTATCTTTATTATGCTTACCTCTACATTTCAAAAGGTCTATAGTTTACATTTGAGAATTAATTCTTCAGAGAAAGAAGAATTAATTTGTTAATGTGTTTAAAAAAGCCACAAAAATATTCTAACATCTATACAATGGAACTAAGATGGTAACATATTGATGGGAGGGTAAGTTTGATGTCAAAGGCTGAAAGACAATTCCTAGTCCCAATTAGAATGGACCCAAGGAGTCAACAATGAAAGGTGGAATATCAGTTTTGAAACACTAAGAATACAAACATTGCATGGCACGAAAAAAAGATGCGAGTGAAACATTTCAACTGACCCTTCAGATTCATGGGTTCTGTTCCTGTAGATTTAACCAACCATGGCTCAAAAATATTGGGAAAGAATTCCCCAAAAGCAACTTTGATTTTGTCATGTGCCAGGTACTAAAATGTTGCTTAGACTGTAGCCTTCCATCAGAAAGATCCTCATAGTTCTCTCCGACATTTATTTGAGTTGTTCACCTTTATATATAAGAGACACCAATTTACTACATCACTGTAGTAAATTGTAATGGGCCTTGAGCGTACAGGGATTTTGTGTCCATGGAGGTACTGGACTAACAGCAGTTGTTCTCAATCTGTGGGTCCCCAGGTGTTTTGACCTATGACTCCCAGTAATCTCAACCAGTTTACGAGCTGTTGGGATTTCTGGAAATTGAAGGCCAAAACATCTGGGGACCCACAGGTTGAGAACTACTGGTATATAGGAAAGTGGGCACTGACTCATATGAGTTGGTGTCACTATATATGCTTGTGTTTTGTTAGCTGTCCCAAGTCCCCTTTGGGGAGATGGAGGCAGGTTATAAATAAAAATTATTATTATTATTATTATTATTATTATTATTATTATTATTATTATTATGCTTTTTGCTGTCACTGACTGGGAGCCACATCACACATGACAAAACAGAATTCTGCAGCTGGATCTTCCCTAACAACAACAACAACAACAACAACAATAACAACAATAATAATAATAATACTTTATTTATATTCCACCCTTCTCATCCCGAAGGGGACTCAGGGCGGATCACAATACACATACATGGCAAACATTCAATGCTGTTTGTAGAGACAATACGTGGACTGAAAGAACAGAAGGAAGTGCCATGGAAGGTTGGGCTTGTGTGCAGGGGGTGCTGTTGCTCTATCCTCTATGACGAAGAGCCATCAGGACTCCCTCCTTCCTTTTGGTCACCTAGCATTTTCTGATCTTCTTTCTTTATGGCGTCGTAAAACACCTCCACCACTTTTAGTGGTACCTAATTTCTCTAAACAGAGCTGGAACTGTTTTCCAATTGCTTAGGTAAACAATGAGCTAGGCTAACAGTTGGCAGCTTACGCCAACTCGGGGCTTTGAACTTGTAACCTTTTGGTTGATAGATCTTATAATTGCTGATAATTTACCAGCTGTGCTAAACCTCTGGCCTAACCTTCAGTAACTTTCTGAAGATTAAAAACAATATCAGGGAAGTGGATTGAACTCAGGTGCTTGATATATTCTAATTGATTATTTCTAATGGATTGTTTCTTATTTCTAATGGAATTCTCTTTTCCTATTGGGAAATAAAGGTAGGTTTCCATATTGCATGCATTTCCCCCCTTCTGTAGCCTTTAGCTGTCTTCTGGGTTTTAAAAAGTGCATCTCCTACATCAGACAGCCCCCCCCCCCCCCCACCTCTAAGTTGTTTTCAAAACTAATAAATAAGTCAGCAAGCAAGCAAAGACATCATACGTAGCTCGCCACAGCTACTCCTCTGGGACTTTTCCTTTTACAAACCGTATTACTTTCTCTCTAAAGCAGTTCTAATTGGACAAAGCTGCTATTTATAACACTTTGATAAACTAAAAAGAAAGTTATACAGAGCTTTCTCGCATATGTTTTCCAACCCAGATCCCTCATGTTGCAAACAGTGAAAGGCATGGCATATTGTCTTTGAGTGCTGGTTCTAAAATGCATCTCCCCATCCTTTTAATTATGTCTCCGTTCCACTTCTGTGTTCAACCAAACAGATGCAAAAACAAAATCAGCATCTTTTCTCCAGCAGATGTTCTAGTTAAGCCACTCGTGAGCCGGAGGTGAAAGGTGCAAGCCTTACAAGGAAAGAATGAAGCATTCTAACGGCAATTTAACGAGGGATAGCGTAAACAGCAAATGAAGTAATTTGTAGAGTATTGCATTAGCTGTCAGCAGAAGAGTCTAGGCAGGATGAAAGCATGCTGGCTAGTAGCTATGCATGACAAAACAGCTTTTTGAGAACACAGAACTCCTCAGAGAGGTATACATTTAATCAGTGCTACAATTATTGTGATACTGCCTCCGGAGTCTGAACCACAGGGACCAGAATCCATTGTGTCAGGCGACATTCAAAAAGATCGCCAGCATGATTTGTAAGAGGACATGCGGATGGGGGACATCATTCTGAAAGAACCTCTGGCATTTCAGAAACACAATGTATTAGACAGAAGATAAATGACATCTGAATTATTAAGGAAATGATTGCAGTGGGGTTGTGATGTTCATATAACACAGATATTAATGCAATTAATGCCTAGACAAGGCCAGCAAAACAACTGACCTCCACCACTGCCTAAGGTGAATGGGTTAAATTCTGTCGAAGCATGGAAGGTTATAAGGGCTTGATAATCATGTTTTTTGCTGCCTAGAGCTATCAAGTAACTGGCAGATTACCACACTGCTATGTCACAAGTTTCATAAGCTTGGAGTAGACTATTTAGGATGGGTTTTTAACAAAATAATTCAAACACTATTTTATTAAATAAAGGTTCCTCCAAACAGGACAAATGTGTCTTCGTTGCCGTGCCTCTTGGTTTTGCCTTGTTTAATTTTAAATTATCCAAACAATGTCTCTGTTACATTGAGCTACCTTCTTGGAAACCTCAGCACAATCAATGAAACAACACTTTTGCATTGTGACTTAGGCACCATCTACAACAGCATTTCTCAACCTGTGGGTCGGGGCCCCTGGAGAATTCATGAGGGGGGTGTCAGAGGGGTCACCAAAGGCCATCAGAAAACACAATATTTTCTGTTGGTCATGGGGATTCTCTGTGGGAAGTTTGGCCAATTCTATCCTTGGTGGGGTTCAGAATGCTCTTTGATTGTAGGTGAACTATAAATCCCAGCAACTACAACTCCCAAATGTCAAGGTCTATTTTCCCCAAACTCCACTAGGCTTCACATTTGGGCATATTGAGTATTCGTGCCAAGTTTGGTCCACAGTGCTTTCTGGATGTAGGTGAACTGCAACTCCAAAATTCAAGGTCAGTGCCTACTAAACCCTTATAGTATTTTCTGCTGGTCATGGGAGTTCTGTGTGCCAAGATTGGTTCAATTCCATTGTTGGTGTAGTTCAGAATGCTCTTTGATTGTAGGTCTCCAGATAGCAAAGTTTATTGATTAGTCCACTGACCGTATCAACATTAAAGACAAAAACAAAAACATACACAAGTAGACATTAATCACTATCCTAAAACTCCTGTAATAGTGAACTAACACACATTAAAACTTGATTAAGGTAAAGATAGTTAAAAATATCATCATTAAAATGCCAAGGTAAAATTACCTACCACAAAAGTTAAAAATGAAGGTTTAAACAAAAGTTAAAATAGACTAGCTGTTACACGATCCCAATCCAGTTCAAATATCTGCATCACCCCTACAGTTTACCCCAATCTCCTCTAGATACGCAGTTCTCAGCTGTTGCGTATAATCCCCATCTGAGTGTCAAAGTAGTTCCAGGATTTCCTACATAATTACTGTACAGTGAAACCACTTTCTTCAATACCAGTGTGAAACTGCATTAAATGGGCAATGTAGATGGAACAGTCCTGGGGCAGATTGAAAAAATTGTGACAACCAATCTTTCATAGCAATGGACATGAATGACAACCTGCTAAAGTGAAAGGCATGTATTCTGAGAAATCATGCTTTTCCATGCTTTTCCACCTCACTACCTCTGAGGATGCTTGCCATAGATGCAGGTGAAACGTCAGGAGAGAATGCCTCTAGACCATGGCCATATAGCCCAAAAAAACCTACAACAACCCATGTTTTTCCATGTTTTTATGATAGAACCAATTAGGAAATGACATTTATAACATATTGTTACATATTGTTATTAAATATTTGTTAGAAAACCTACATGTGTCCCTGTATCTTTAAGAAAAAAGCAACTGAGATCAATAATGAGAATACATTCCCTCTGTGCCTGCATGGAAATGGAGCTATGGTATATCCTGGATGACACATATAGCTATAATCCTGGAAGTAGTTGGATTTACTGAGTCTATCTAACATTGTCTTTTCTCAGGAGTACACTAAGAATTTTAAACTGACGATTAAAATTCATTACTGCATTATCAACTCTCTTTGTTCTGGGTGAGCCAGAGGGCAAAATAACAAAAAATGGTTTTGCTCTGACTGATGTGGAACTGACCCAGCTGGGCAACTTCTACAGAAGCTAATGTATTAACAAGACCTGGAGTGAAGTGTAAACAGCCGGTCCCCTGCTCTCTTCTTGGCTTTGCATCCCACAAAACGTACAATAAGCCCCAAATGTAGATTAGAACCCTATGCTTTTGCTGTTCTCTAGTCAGAAAGCACTTTCTTTAAAGCCTTTCCCCTTCTGCTCTGTTATTCATGTGCTCAGCATTGTTCCTTGGCAAAGCTAACAACAACAAAAGGAGAGTGAGAGGCAAATAGCCTTGCCTAGATGCCTGTAGAGGAAGTGTATTTGTTTCTTTTTGCTTGCCCTGAAGTTGGCTCCTGCTGAGAAACAAGTACTTTGAGTTAACCCTGCGTATAGTGGGACTCATCCTTTTGTGAGAAAGCTAGGAAGGGAATAACTCCCATCTTCTCAAGATAGTCTGAATGCAAGAGAGCTGAAAATCCTTCAAATAAAGAGATGGTGTGGAAGAACCATTGGTCATGTTTGTTCATCCCTATATGGATCCCTGAGCTAGCTGATTCAGGTCTTTGTAGCCACACTTTGACTGGTATCACTTACAGAGAATATATAACCCTCACTTATGACACCTTCAGTGGCTACCAGTTCAGTTCTATAAGCTGTTCAAAATGCTGGTCATGACTTATATGAACTTGGGCCAAAGTTTCCTCTGCAATGCAAGAGATACAGCTTAATGGTGTAACATTAGAAAATGTCGACCATTTCCACTACCTTGGCAGCCACCTCTCCACAAAAGTCAACATTGAAACCGAAATATAACACCACCTGAGCTCTGCAAGTGCAGCATTTTTCCAAATGAAGCAGAGAGTGTTTGAGGACCGGGACATCCATTGGGAGACCAAGGTACTTGTTTATAAAGCGGTTGTCCTCCCAACCCTGCTATATGCCTGCAAAACGTTGACTGTCTACAGATGTTACACGCAACTCCTGGAATGATTCCATCAGCATTGCCTCCGGAAAATCCTGCAAATCTCTTGGGAAGACAGGTGGACAAATGTAAGTGTGCTGGAGGAAGCAAAGACCACCAACATCTAAGCAATGCTCCTATTCCATCAACTCCACTGGAATGGCCACGTTGTCCGAAGGCCTGACCACTGTCTCCCAAAGCAGTTACTATACTCCCAACTCAAGAATAGGAAATGTAGCGTTGGTGGACAGGAAAAGAGATTTAAATATGGGCTTAAAGCCAACCTTAAAAACTGTGGCATAGATACCAAGAACTTGGAAGCCTTGGCCCTTGAGTGCTCCAACTAGAGGTCAGCTGTAACCAGCAGTGCTGAAGAATTCAAAGAGGCACGAACAGGCACAAATGGAGGGTGAAAGGGAGAAATGTGCCAAGAGGATGGTGCATAAAACCAACCCTGACCAGGACCACCTTCCACCTGGAAACCAATGTCCTCACTGCAGGAGAACATGTGGAACAAGAATAAGGCTCCACAGCCACCAACGGACCCACCACCTTCACTTGGAGGACCATCATCCTCGGGCTACGATGAATGGCCTAAGTATGTGGGCCAAAGTTTGATATATCCTCGGGCTACGATGAATGGCCTAAGTATTGTGGGCCAAAGTTTGAATGGCCTAAGTATGTGGGCCAAAGCTTGATATATTCTAATGGATTATTTCTAATGGATTATTTCTTATTTCTAATGGAATTCTCTTTTCTTACTGGGAAATTATTTCTATGGCCATTTTCCCCATACAAGCCTGCTTGGACTTTCAGTTATTTTGAATCTTTCCTCCAGCTGGCAAAGGCATTGTAATTCAGACAGATAATTTACAACTGACATTGCAAAAGGAGCTTTTAACTGTATGGGTGCTGAATTTTCCATTCACTGGTGCATTTTAATTTTTAAAGCTTTTCTTCACAGCATTTTGACTGCATTTGTATCATGTTATTGTAAGCCAATTGTATGGGAGAAAGGTGGGATCAAAACAGAGTAAGGAAATACACTGAGTACTTTTTTTCTGAACCACAACAGAATCCTGATTGCTATCTTGCTGTCACTGTCGGTTTATTGTAAAGGATGTTCTACTTGTAGGTCTGCTCTGTGGGTTCCTGTTTACAAATGATTTGGACATCCTTAATGTGAGTGCTAACATTAGATTACGTTCAAAGATGAAACAGATAGCAAGGAAATTATCTTATCTAAAATAGGGAGCTCTTAAGGTAAATATCTCCTCCAAAACAAATTTTATTAAATTGGTTAAAATACACACACACGCACACACACACACACACACCACACCACACACACACACACACACACACACATACACAGGAACATACACTTGATATTCACTCAGCACAGTTATATTTCTGTGACTAGTTACTAAGTTCCTGGTTGCTGCTTTTTGTGATTCCTCACATAGTGCTTCATCACTTGTTATACATACTCCTGATTATTCAATTATAGATAAAATATACATTGATAAAATATACATTGTTTTGCTCAGAAAAAAGCATTTATTTTTTTGGTTATACACAGGCTTGGAAGTATTCACTGCTAATCTTTAGATGCTAAAGAGTTCAATCTACCATCTCTTTCCACCTATATGTGCAAATGGCTGTAATAAATAATGTGCCTTATATTTAAATTCTATTGTGCAGACAGGGACGGAACCTGTGACTTAAGTGTGTTGAATGACTTATTGAAATATTTTAGCTTGAATCACATTAAAACTCCATTTAGCGTTTAGTGGCTTGACTCCCTCTAATAACATTGGTTGGGGGTACATATTAAGACTAAGATCAATGGAAGAGCACGGAGGAGTGGGGTTGCTTTTCTTGAATCACTGGACAGGTTTTCAAGAAATGGCTTGCAGGGTTGAGGTCAACCACCCAGTTGATTAAAAGTGCCCCAAGGAGGCCTAGCCTCACAGGTAATGGATGAGGATGTCTCTGGTATACTGATGGAGACCTCTACATGAAAACCCATTGTTCAACCTGTACACTTTGGGGATTCGTTTAACGCATACTGTGGACTGCTAAAGAGACCAATAAATAAATCCCAGAACAAATCAATACTGAACTCTTGATAGAAACCATTGCACTTTGGCCATACCATGAGAAGACATGACTCACTAGAAAAGACAATAATGCTTGGTAAAGTAGAGGGCAGTAGGACAAGTGGAATATCACATTTTGGGCGGATAGATTCAATGAACGAAGACACACCCCTGAGTCTACAAGAGCTGAGAAGGTCTGTTGATTACTTGGAAGTCTCTTATTTAGGTTGACTTGATGGCAGCTAATAATTTTGGAAAGGCATGACCTTTTAGAGATCATAACCTTTTGGAAAACCAGTGAATAAAACAGCAGAGTTTCAAAAGTGTTTTTCAGTGTCCAAAAATATATCTACTCTCCCATAAAACATCTTGTTTCTCTTGCATGCTCCTAAGAATAAAGTAGACTTTGTTAAAAGTAACGTATCTGGTTTATTCACAACCTTCAGGTATTCAGCATATAGGTACATAATTTATCAATCCAGCTACAGATAAATTTTAAGTAGTTTATCTGAGCATGTAATACAGGATATCTTTCTTACAATCAACAGCAACAGTCTAAAGTCTAATGGTGTCTCTGCATTCAAAAATAGAGTCCTAGCTCTCAGCACTTCTAGATCTGACTATGTGGTCTGCAGCCCCTCCCACAACCTCAAGAAACTTAGAGTAAAGGAAAAGCTACATACCAAAATATACATTTACAATACAGTAAGCAAACAGAAAGGGCCCCCGGTGGCGCAGTGGGTTAAAGCACTGAGCTACTGAGCTTGTTGATCGAAAGGTCGCAGGTTCAATTCCGGGGAGCGGCGTGAGCTTCCGCTTTCAGCCCTAGCTTCTGCCAACCTAGCAGTTCGAAAACATGCAAATGTGAGTAGATCAATAGGTACCGCTCCGGCGGGAAGGTAACGGCGCTCCATGCAGTCATGCCGGCCACATGACCTTGGAGGTGTCTACGGACAACGCTGGCTCTTCGGCTTAGAAATGGAGATGAGCACCACACCCCAGAGTCAGACATGACTGGACTTAATGTCAGGGGACTACCTTTATCTTTTTTAAGCAAACAGAATCATATACAAACAAATTACTAGTGGAGGCTTGAAAAGGTAACTATTTCCAACAAATAATACGTGATCTCAAAACTCCAAAATTTTCCAAAATACTGGCCCCTTTGTTTTCTGGTGGTTGAATGTTCACAAATTTTTTCATACACACAATTACTGAAAATGTTGCATACAAATTTATCTTTCAGTTATGCATATTAAGATGTATTTGAAACATAAATGAACTTTGTGTTTAGATTTTGGCCCCGTATACTGTACATGCCATATCATGCAGTTTCAGAATTCAGATTAACTGCATTGATTTCATATAATGAACTCATATAATCCAGTTTAATGCAGTTCAATCTGCATTATAGGAGTTTACACTGACCTTTATAAAGCAGTTCAAACTGCAACATGTGGGGCCTTAGTTGCCATATCCACTATATGTCATTATGTAAAGGTAAAGGTTTCCCATTGATATTAAGTCTAGTCATGTCCGACTCTGGGAGTTGGTGCTCATCTCCATTTCTAAATCAAAGAGCCGGCATTGTCCATGTGGTCATGTGGCTGGAATGACTGCATGGAGTAGTATTACCTTCCCGCTAGTGGTACCTATTGAGCTACTCACATTTGTAAGTTTTCGAACTGCTAGGTTGGTAGAAGCTGGGGCTAATAGCGGGAACTCACCCCACTCCCTGGATTCGAACTGCTGACCTTTCAGTCAGCAAGTTCAGCAGCTCTGCAGTTTAACCTGCTGCACCACTGGGGGTTCCATGTCATTACGTAACTACTTATATGTAAATACAGATATTCCTCAACCTAAAAATCAGAAATCCAAAAAAAAAATCTCAGTTTAAGCATTTTGGGTAAGAGCTCTGTATAATGACATACTCATAAAAAATACGGAAATAAAGGTATTTTTTCTGCTTGGCTTCTCCCTCTCAATATATTCTTTTATGATACTTATATAATTCATGTTACCATTAGTTACACTCGTGCATTCTACCATGGAGCCTAGACTAAAAACAACACATAGCGCAAAACAGAAACAAGGCTTTAGGGTACCAGTTCCTGTTTACATACAATTTGATTTCTTGACAGTTTCCTTTAAACAGTAGCCTCCAGCCCCTCAGCTTGCTCTATCACCCAGCAATGCTGCAAAGGAAATAGCTTTGAATTGCCAGAGAAAGCTACTGAAAGAGAGAGATTCTGGCATAGCATCTCCTATTAAAACTTCTCACAGCCCTTGGTACTCAGAAATAATCTGAAAAAACAAAATAGATAAAGTCCTATAGGTTTCATTAGGCTAAGGATAGTTGGGTTTGGAATAGGCTTTGCAATAAAGGTACCAGAAGCTGTATGATCTCAGAAGTTAAGCCGTGATTAGTACTTGGGATGGGAGACCACCAGTGAATACCAGGTGATGTAGGCCTATTTCAGAGGAATGAACTGACAAAAAATACCTTTGAGTATTCTTTGCCTAAGGAAACCTTATGCAATGCATGGGACTGTCATAAATTGGAAGGCAACTTGTATGTACACATATACACGGGTCAGCTGCAGCTTTATCAATGGAACTTAGAATACATTTTGATGCAAGATTATTATTGCTCCTACCATCCTCTCCCCGTTAAACCGCGGAGCCTTGATGGGGCCTCCGGGCACTCCGAGAATATAAACATAAAGCCTCCATAGTTCTGCAAAGAGCCTTTGTGGGTAGATAGCTCTCGTGCCTGTATTCCAAATGAAGCTGCAGCCAGCTTAATGAGATGGCTAATTGATGAGCACTACTTCCTTCTCTCCTCCATTAAGGTAAGTAGAACACGTGGGCATCTCGGCTCGCCAAAGACAAGAAAAACACATTAATTTGGAGAGTTGCAGAGCTGTTAATAAATCTGACACTGTCTGGCAGATTTTCCTCATTTCCGCCTATTTGATGGACACTGTGATCACAAGTTAAGAGGATCTATTTTCTCCCACAAAATTGCGACTGGAGGACTTGTTGTTTTCACAAAGAAAGTACAAGGAAGAATGGGAATACAGTAGTAAGGTGGCGTATTTCCTCCTAAGAAGCCTACTCAAGCAACTGTTTGCTAGTGTGAGCAACCTACTAAGTCTAACCCACATTTTACTGTATTTGTGAATCTATATATATAAAAATGTAATGTTTGTTTGTAGGATTAACAGAACGCAAAAACCACTGGATGAATTGCCGCCAAATTTGGGCACAAGACAACTACCAACCCAAGGAGAGACCATCACTCCAAAAATTGATTTTGTCAGTTGGGAGTTGTAGTTGCTGGGATTTATAGTTCACCTACAATCAAAGAGCATTCTGAACTCCACCAATGATGGAATTGAACCAAACCTGGCACACAGGACTCCCACGACAAACAGAAAACACTAGAAGGGTTTGGTGGGCACTGATCTTGTGTTTGGGAGTTGTAGTTCACCTACATCCAGAAAGCACTGTGGACTCAAACAATGATGGATCTGGATCAAACTTGGCACGAATATTCCATATGCTCAAATATGAACACGGAGTTTGGGGAAAATAGACCTTGACATTTTGGAGTTGTAGTTACTGGGATTTATAGTTCACCTATAATCAAAGGGCACGCTGAGCCCCACCAACGACAGAATTGGGGCAAACTTCCCACACAGAACTCCCATACCTAAGGCCATCTAGTCCAACTCCCATCACCAGGGCAAGAAAACATAATCAAAGCCCTCCTGACAAAAAGCCATTCAGCCATAAATATAGATACATAGATAGATATGATTCACATACACACAGAATCATAGATTTTAAAGGGACCCTTAAAGAAGGAAAATGATATGTTGCATGTTCCAGAACAGGCAAACCAGAGAATCTCCCCATAAACACTGGCAAAGAAACAAGAAGAAATACTGTTTACCCACAAGCATAAAGAAATTACATATATAAAGAAATTACATATATTAGAAACTCTTTCTAATTACTTTATTTTCAAGATCATCAGACTGGGCGACATCAACGTGTGGCAGGGGACAGCTAGTGTTACTATAAAAATAAACAGGCCCTTTGTTTTGCAGTTGGTATTCTCTTCAGAGGCACTCCACATGGCAAATCCCTTTTACTCTACTTTTCTTCTTCCATGTGAAATTTGTACAGGCTTGGCTGAGCTATTTCTAATAATTTTTTTCATTACTAACAGATTTTTGTGTGTGTGGCGGTATTCTGCCTTTGCTTTTTGGATGGGGAAAAGGCAAAGGGCAAGGAGAGAAAGAGGCTTTAACTGCCCTGAAAATGATCTTTCTGAATCTGGACCTCATAAATCCTATTAAATGTTATATTTCATCAGCAGACTGGAAAGGCTCCCCCTCCTGCCCTCCCTCTGAGCAATGATGAAGCCCAGCCTTTAAATTTATGGTTTCATTTTAGAAATGGGCTATAAAGCAAGCTTGGCTTAGCTGTCTGTCAAAGGGTGACTTCGACAGGCCCAACCAAGGTGTGGTATTGAAAAACAAGCTTCTTTATTAGAGTACGAGGCTCACAAGCTCAGTGCAAACTGGGGACTCTCACTTAAAAGGATTTTTTCTCTCTCCAAAGGACTTTACTCTGCTTCTGTCAGCAAGGCGTCTACAACAGTATCCTTGTTTACTCAAGTAGTAAATGGGAAAAAATCTTTCAGTTAAATCTCTTCACTCTGTCACTTCTCAATTTGCCCCTTTTACACATGACTAGTTAGCCTCTTGAACTTCTATAGGATGCTCCTGTATGGCGTACCCTTCAAAGCTCTGCCCCTTCCTTTTGCAAACTTCATGATTGCCGGCTCTCCATTTTATGGAGTCTGTGTGACTGCTGCAGCAAAACCAGGGTTTCACACATTAAAAGATGTGCAGAAGGGAGCTGTGTCTTCCAAAATACCAAGGGGCACATGATGATGGCACAGTGGAGCTCTACTTGGTCCCTGGCACGGGACCGCCACAAGCTCCTCTTTCACCCCTGTGCAGGACTGAAGACCGACAGGTCGCAGGTTCGAATCTGAGGAGAGGTGGATGAGCTCCCTCTATCAGCTCCAGCTCCTCTTACGGGGACACGAGAGAAGCCTCCCACAAGGATGATAAAAACATCAAATCATCCGGGCGTCCCCTGGGCAACGTCCTTGCAGACGGCCAATTCTCTCACACCAGAAGCGACTTGCAGTTTCTCAAGTTGCTCCTGACACAACAACAACAACTTTCCAATATGTTCGCTGTGAACAAGAGCTGTGCACAACAAAGAGGACACCTGGGTAAAATGAAAAATGTATAATATAGCTGCAGATCTGGGTCTGAAGGTCCTCAAAACAACTTGTCTGATTTCTTTCAACTATATTGGTTGCTCTTAGGGTTCAGGTCATCCAACATGGCTCTGTTTTCAGGATTCTCTCCAACATTGTGGTATTTCAAACAGGAACGAAGAACAAATCTCAAGGGGCAGAGGGCTCAAATGCGCAACATGTCTTCACTCTTATGTTCACATATACCATTCCATATGGCGGTATCATTTCACTCTTGATAGAAGACTTAGGTTTAAGAAGAAATTAAGGAAAATTATGCCAGCCAACATCTGGTGACATTAAAGTAGCAAGTTTTGCATTTCAAAAGTCGGGGCACCAGATGGAACATTTTTTGATGGACAGAATTAGTTAACTGTTCCGGCAAAAGGCTGAATATATCGGGGCAGAGAACCCTCATGAATTGCATAGTATATCACTATTGTCTGCTGCTTTTCATGTAATTTCAGCTGACTCTGGTGGTACTGATACTGATATTATCATTTTCCCCGCTCAAATCATTATACTGGAGTTGCAAGATGCATCCAACGCCTTTTCTTCATCTTCTAGTTTGCTACAGATACAGTCCCTGCTGCTGAAATAATTTTCACCTTTTAAAAATTCACTAGCTTCTGTCATCACTGCTTTGCCCAAGTCAGACTGGAAAAAGACTTTGTCTGTTTTTGAAAAACTGGAAGATTGATTGGTGTCCTTTAGTTTGTTTTAAGCCCCTTTGTTTAAAGCCTTTATTCTCTTGCCTATCTGATTTGTATTGATAGCACACATGTACACACAGACACACACATTTACTTCATTCATAGATATTTGGTGCCTGCACACATTACTCAGCATACCAGGCTGTGTAAACAGAAGGAACTCTGAGATATGTAGGTACCGGGATTGTGGCGCAGCTGGCTGAGTGTCAGATGCATTAAGATCACTCTGACCAAAAGGTAATGAGTTTGAAGCCAGCCCGGGTTGGAGTGGGTTTCCAACCAATTGTGTGTAGCCTGTTGTCGACCTTTGCAACCCGAAAGACAGTTGCATCTGTCAAGTAGGAGAACTAAGTACCACCTTAAAAAGTGTGAGGAGGCTAAATTAACTGATTTATGAGGCCATAAAGAAGACTCCAGCAAAACATTCCAGCGGGGAAGCATGCGGGGAATGCGGAAGTGCTTCATCAGCGTCGCAGATAGAAGATGAAAGCGACAGCTCCCCTGGCGGCCAGAAAAATTTAAATAGCCTCTGTGTATGTCTGTATAGGTTTGTATGTCAAAAATTGGCATTGAATGTTTGCCATATATGTGTACACTGTAATCCACCCTGAGTCCCCTGCGGGGTGAGAAGGACAGAATATAAAAGCTGTAAATAAATAAATAAATAAAATATGTAGGACTTGCAATTCACTCTGTAACTGCCCAAGCAGACATTTTTTAGAAAATGCAACCAATTTTTTTCCTGCTCTAACACTACTTCTCAGTGAATCACTCAAGATATAAACAACAGATATACTACTAAAAGTTTTTTTAAAAAAATCATATATGTCTTGCCTTTCTCCCAAAAAGGGACCCAAGTTGATTCACAACACAGATGTTTTTTAAAAAAAGGATTAAAAAATCGTCATGATGAAATGCCACATCACATAACTAAACTATCCTTTAAAAAACTAGTTCATAACACTTAAAAACATTTAAACCATAACATTGAGATTCAAAGTGCAGACCTCCACAGTAGAAGATGCTCCCCCAGCAACTACATTGTAGTCCCAAATTTGTAGTCTTTGCCTGCTGGGGTAAAAAGAAGTTACATGAGCTTTCATAAATACTAGAGTTTACAATATAGATCCAATATTTACCCCTCGGGGTAATATGGATTTACCCTGGGACAAATCCCCTATGAATCTAATAGTCCCAGGAAAATAAACTTCCCATGGTCATGTATGCTTAGGCCTTTGTGAATGCAACGTACATTTTGTTCCATCTGTGCAGAGGGAGGAAATAGCTAACAATATGCAAGTCATAATCAAGCTCTTAATAATATATGTAAATATGTAATTTTTGTAGTGTTGAAGGACTCCAATCCTGAGGACTGTGCAAAAAAGATCAAAATGCGGAGAGCGCGAGGTACTACAGAGCTATTGTCATAGTAAAGTCCCTATTCTTGCACACAGTTCTCTCTCTCACCCACCCATCCCAGATAAGCAATGTTATTATTTTCCAAACCCATGCATTCCAAGTAGCAAGGCTGCCAGAAAAAGCCATATTAGTATGATAAAATAATGTTTATGGTCTCACAGATGAAGGATTTCTAGGCTTGGTTCATAACTTTAGGGAGAATTCAGCAATTTGCATCCCATTGTTGCTAGGTGAGTGAAGTACCCCATGCGCTGGCACCACAATAATGATGGTGGAATACAAATTCATACAGTGGAGTGGAAAAGATTCTAGATGGAATTTCCCTTTCCTGTTATTACTCCCACATTCTCTACTCAGTCAAAAAGTAAGAATAATTGTGGCACAAAAAAGCTGTTGGTCTTCATTATAGTGAGAAAGTAAGCCTTGGGGGGCCTCTAGTTGAAGGCAAATACCGTGAATATAAACAGATAAGAGTAGTCTTGGAAAAAATGTTCTTGGGCATCAGTCAGAAAACAAAGACTAGCCACTTTTTTCTGTTGCCAGAGTATATATAGGTGGAATTCAATGCTGAAAATTGGACTGAGATAATGAAAATAGTAAAACTTTACTTAATTAATGGAGGTCTCCAAAGAACTATTTGGATTACCTGCAGCCGGGGAATTGTGGGAGTGACATATCATTAAATACCTAAATCAGAATTATCCAGGACATAGTATTTCCAG
The DNA here is from genome assembly GCF_037176765.1 of Anolis sagrei. NCBI lineage: Eukaryota > Metazoa > Chordata > Lepidosauria > Squamata > Anolidae > Anolis > Anolis sagrei. The sequence continues at coordinate 167,335,941 of NC_090021.1, read as the reverse complement.
TTTCTATGAACAGTTGTGACAGCCGGATAGTGAAGAAAGCTAACAGGACAAAAATCAACTCATTTGAAATGGGGTGTCAGAGAAGATTTCCATGTGGATACCATCTATATAAATAAAAATGTTTGTGGGATTAACAGAACTCAAAAACCACTGGACGAATTGCCGCCAAATTTGGCCACAAGACACCTACTAACCCAAGGTGTGACTATCACTCAAAAATATTGATTTTGTCATTTGGGAGTTGTAGTTGTTGGAATTTATAGTGTACTTACAATCAAAGAGCATTCTGAACTCCACCAACGATGGAATTGAACCAAACTTGGCACACAGGACTTCCATGGCCAACAGAAAACACTAGAAGGATTTGGTGGGCATTGACTTTGAGTTTGGGAGTTGTAGTTCACCTACAGAGCACTGTGGACTCAAACAATGATGGACCTGGATCAAAATTGGCACAAATATTCCATATGCCCAAATATGAACACAGATGGAGTTTCAGGGAAATCGACCTTGACATTTGGGAGTTGTAGTTACTGGGATTTATAGTTCACCTACAATCAGAGAGCACGCCGAACCCCACACCAATGACAGAATTGGGGCAAACTTCCCACACAGAACCCCCATACTTAAGGCCATCCAGTCCAACTCCCTTCACCAGGACAAGAAAACGTAATCAAAGCCCTCCTGACAAAGAGCCATCCAGTCATATATAAATATAAATAGATATATATGATTCACACACACACAGATATAGTATCATAGATTTGAAAGGGACCCCTAAAGAAGGACAATTATATGTTGCATGTTCCAGAGTAGGCAAACCAGACAATCTCTACATCAACACTGACAAAGAAACAAGAAATACAAGAATAAAGAAATTACATATATTACAAACCAACACCTTCTCATTACTTTATTTTCCAGATCACCAGACTGGGCCACAGCAACATGTGGCAGGGGACGGCTAGTGGACAACAAAAAAGATACGTGAGTGTGTCTTAGAGCAAATCAAATCTGAACTCCAGCTGGAACTGAAGACAACTAAACTGAGATTGTCATACTTGGGACAGTGTGACTCACTGGAAAAGATGAGAATTCTTGTGGAAACGAATAAGATGAAAAAGACCACAGAATAGGTGGATTGATTCAATGAATGAAGCCACAACGCTGAGTTTGCAGCACCCAAGCATGGCTGTTGAAGATATGTCTTAGAGATCTTTCATTCACAGGCTTACCATAAGCTGTAGCCTATTTGATAGCAAATCACACACCATGCCATTGCTATTGTCTATGATGCAAGGAACAGAAGTTCTCTAGATTCAGACAGGGATCACTCTCATTCAGGGGGCAGATCTTGCGATCCTCTATGTTTAAACCTTTAATCTACCACTTAGTTATGCTTTCTCTCTCCCAAAATTGAATGTGAAACAATACTCTGGATAATGTAGTCTTGCCCTCCTATCAGACACTTTTTTTCTAATATTCCTTTGGTATTTGAAATAACAAACACTCTCACACTTGGGTTGTCTTCTCTCATTTCTTCCTTCTCCCCTTGGAAAGGTTCTTCCTGATGCAAGCAGTCTTGGATCCACAAAATCGAATTCTTAATACTTGCTTTCAAATTTGCTTGATTTAATTTTCATATTGATTTGGGAACTGGTTACCTCAGCTTGTTATTTCAGCAATTTGCCAACACAGCACAAGAAAGTGTGTGACATTTAGCACACAACCCCTCCATCCAAAGGCTTTAAAGGCCTAAGCTTGTGGTGAGCTGCTTAGGTGACTGTTTACTTCGTGCAAATTCAAGCTTATTTATTGTTGAAGACTTTCATGGCCGGAATCACTGGGTTGTTGTAGGTTTCTTTGGACTATATGGCCATGTTCTAGAAGCATTCTCTCCTGACATTTCACCTGCATCTATGGGAGGCAACTTCAGAGGTTGTGAGGCTTGTTGGAAACTAGGAACATTGGGTTTATATATCTGTGGAAGGTCCAGGTGGGAGAAAGAATAAAGAATAATAATAATAATAATAATAACAATAATAATAATAATCTTTATTTATAACGCGCCACCATCTCCCCAAAGGGGGCTCGTTGCAACTAACGTAAGTCCAAGCCCAGAAATAATACAGCATAATTAGTCACAAAGCAACAAAAATACATCACATGCCTTAGGACAGTAGATGTTTGTAGAGTTTACCATGGACTAGAATGACAATACTAGTGTATTGAATATAGGAACATGGAACAATGGATTATGAAATTGGATCTTGATTCTACCTATGAGATGCTAATGAGATGTTATAGTTATGTTTAACTGATTGTTTATTATATCATTGTTTTTAACTGTTTTTAACTCTTTTTATGACGCTGAGCATTGAATTTTGCTATTGTTAACCGCTTTGAGTTGCCCAAGGGCTGAGAAAAGCAGTATATAAATGAAGTAAATAAATAATAATAATAATAATAATAATAATAATAATAATAATAAATATGTAAAATAAACAAAATAAAATGAACAGTGCAAAATAACATCATAAAAATCAAACCCAAAGGGCAGGCCAGATGCAGGAGATAAAATGGTAAAACGTTAAAACCCTGGGAGAGATAGGAATAAAAAAGTATATTTATATTTATATTTGTAAGGGAGGGGCCCAAGAAGGAGGAGCAATGCGGTTAGGCCTTTATTAAGGTCAGGGGAGGGTGCATCATGAGGACAGCTGTTGATGGAAACAAACAAATGGGTTAAATAGTCACTCTCCGAAGAACTCTTATCTGTTGGAGGTAGGTGTGAATGTTTCAATTGGCCACCTTGGTTAGCATTTCATGGCCTGACAAATAGTGTCAGGCCATCAAATGCTGAACAAGTTGGTCAATTGAAACATTTGAATGTAAGTTGAATGTGTATGTAAGTCGGAACAGGTACATTTTTAAAATGTGACTCCAATCAATATATCAATATCAATATTTATATCTATCTCCCTGTGATAATTAGATTTTGAAAAATGAGGCCTGTTGTAGAAACAAGGATTGGTGAGAAAGCTTCAGTGGAGATACTTTTCACCCCATGATAACACTTTCAAGTCCCCTCTCTAGGGGTAAAGCTCCCTAACTTCCTGTTGTCTCGTCCCCATTCTTAACCCTGGGTCATTTGTAAGTTGGATGTTTGTGACTCAGGGGCTGCTTGTATATCAAATTACTCTAAAATAATTTCCTGTCCATTCTAGTCACAGTTGTCTCCCTTCCAGTTTATTTGAGATTGTGTAATTGTGTGTCTTCATTATGAACATCTTATTTGTTCAGTATCAATTAAAAATACTATTTTCCCCAGTGATGCTAAAAATGATGATACAGGCCAAATCAGTAGTTGTTTTGTCCTTGAGAGTATATTTTGACTTTCTTCTGTCACTGGGAACCTTTCTCAGGAAGAAGCTTCACTATCCATGCTGTACTATAGACCATATATTAATGCTAAAGGTAAAACTCAATCCTGATGAGTAAATACCAAGTAATCTATCTGCACTTTACACAACAAAAGGAGTAGAAAATCTGGTTAGAATGATATTTAAAGCCTTCTCTCTAAGGAGATGAATGCAACACAAAGCCCACTCCAGCATTTCTTGGCGGCAGAGTATCCATTCCTTCATTTCCGAATAGACGCGCATATCAGCGTGTTAGTGATGCTTTCGCAAAGAAGGTTTGACAACAATAGAGAGTCCCCCACCCGCTAAACAAGAAGTGACAACTCCATCTGAAAGCTGTCCCTGGATGTGTTTTATGTGCTGAAATTATCTGTGACAGTTCAAATCAAAACAGAGTTTTCATTTCACATGGGAGGTAAATGGACGAACGAATAGGTTGCTTTAAATGCTACGGTCTAGTGCAATTAATGTTGCAGAAAATTTCTTTTGGGTAGACTGCTCATTGCTAGCTCAAAACTCAAGGAAAAGAATGTAAAAAGTTATTCTCTCCAATAGCTACACTTTGAAAGATCAAATTCAAAGGTAATGTAATGATAAAATGAAAAGAAAAAAAAGAAAAAATCCTTTTCAGATTCTCTGTCAATGCAGGGAAGCAAAAGTAGAAAAACAAAGCAGTTTCATCATTATTGTAGCAATTATATTCTCCAATCAACTGTCTAAGCACACATTTTGTGTATTTCTAGGAAAACCACTTGATTTCCAAGGATTTGTTTCCAATAAACAAGAAGATGACAAGATTTCCTTCTATCCCTCCTGCAGGGAGGGAGAAGAAGCTCAATGGCAGAAGGCATATCTGTTCATCAGAGCTCAGGAAAATTATTTTATTGGACTATAACCCCAGACTATAAAATTAACATGTAGGTTGGGGATGCCACACGTCTAACATTGAGGGGTTGGTGCCCATACAAGACCTACTTGGGGATCAAAAGGCTGAATCTCTGAAAAACGGTGCTATATAGCATGTGATCAAGTCTTATCAAGCCTTTTGGTTTGGTTTGGTATTGTGCTACAGCCTAAGGGCTAATCAATAAAATTTACTGATACTGATACAGTGATATAATGGTGGATAATCACCTATCATTCAACTCGCACCAACTCCCCCTGGTCTAACTTCTATGGATCTGAATAATTACTTGCATTTAAAATAATATAAAGATAGTTGTGAAAATCTGACAGTAAACTGAGTAAATATTTAGGATGATTGCATCAGACATCTTTGTCACCCATTTCTGAGAAACCACAGGGTTTCCCCCACTCTTTCCTGACTACCTGAGCCTGTACAAGGATAACTAGATGATGGTTTCTACTGTGCTTCTCTTTGCTTAATGGGCCCACCTTCTTTAGAGAACTCCAGAAATTTCTGTATAAATGTATGTATGTATATTCATTGTGTTGTGAAGAACACTGCTTCTTAAACTTTGGGTCCCAACACCAAATGGGGTCCCCTTAGAGCAATGTTGGAGTCACAAAAATTGGCAGCAGTAAAAGGTTTCTGAATGCTACCTAGATATTTGCATGAATTTGGTCTTTTTTCTGTTTCAGGAATGACTTGAGAAACTGCAAGTCGCTTCTGGTGTGAGAGAATTGGAGTTCTACAAGGACGTTGCCCAGGAGACTCACAGATGTTTTGATGTTTTACCATCCTTGTGGGAGGCTTCTTTCATGTACCCAAATGGGGAGCTGGAGCTAACAGAGGGAGCTCAACCCATTCTCCCTGGATTCGAACTGCTGACCTGTCAGTCGGCGGTCTTGCCGGCATAAGGGTTTAACCCATTGCACTACCACGGGCTCCAGTGCGTAATCTGATAGTAACAATGTGCAGTGCTTAGTGGACTCTGCAGAAATTTCTTCAACTATACTTCACAAAAAGGAAAATCAAACTATTTAGCAAGATTTGCAAATGCTGATTCATTATCACTAAATGTTTGATTTTTATATCTATTTTATATATTTATAAACCTGAGGGCATGTGAAAATTTCTCAAGGGGAAGTGTGGAAAATGCCCTGGTGTAGAATAGTGTTATCTATATGTTTTTACAGAATATAACTAATTTTGTGTTATCCTTGTTCATGCATTAAATGGAATTAAATTTGTACTTTGTTAGTGGTGAAAATATTTTGAAATAAATAAAACAAGTGGCCTTCTATTAGCATGGGAGTTCTGTCTCCTAATTTGCTTTGACTTTTCATACAGACGTATCAGTTCTCCCCTTTGATAAATGCTCACTGACCTGCTAGAGTTCAACCTGGAATAACAGTCATGGAATACATGTAGGGACAAAACATGTAGGAATAAAGCTTTCCTAACAGCTTACAAGCCAGGCTGATAGAAGGAGCTCGTCCGCCTCTCCCCGGATTTGAACCTGTGACCTGTCGGTCTTCAGTCCTGCCGGCACAGGGGTTTAACCCACTGCGCCACCGGGGGCTCCATCAAGTCGTGTCAGGAGCAACTTGAGAAGTCGCTTCTGGTGTAAGAGAATTGGCCGTCTGCAAGGACATTGCCCAGAGGACGGCCGGATGTTTTGATGTTTTATCATCCTTGTGGGAGGCTTTTCTCATGTCCCCGCATGGGGAGCTGGAGCTGATAGAGGGAGCTAATCCGCGCTCTCCCCGGATTCGAACCTGCGACCTTTCGGTCTTCAGTCCTGCCGGCACATGGGTTAAACCCACTGTGCCACCGATAGCTCCCTCTATCAGTTCCAGCTCCTCATGTGGGGACATGAGAGAAGCCTCCCACAAGGATGATAAAACATCAAAATCATCCAGGCGTCACCTGGACAACGTCCTTGCAGACAGCCAATTCTCTCACACCAGAAGTGACTTGCAGTTTCTCAGGTCACTCCTGACACAACAAAGAACAAAAAAAAACCCAAACAAAAACAAGTCAGGCTTAACCCTAGTTGCCTGCACCCCAAAACTCATTTAGGGGCCTGCCCCAAAGCAACATGATCCCCACTATGATTATCTGTAGTTCACAAAGGATAATGCACTGCGAATGAGAAAAAAATTATGTGACTTGCACAGTCCTCCAAGAAACAAGTGTAGAATTTGTTATTTTGTAAATGTAACCATTACACAAACATTACCCATTATTAGGTAAAGTTATGGAATCTAATTCCATCTCTTAAAATTGTCAAAATAAGCAAATAGCATTTTTTTTCAAATAATAGATTGTGAAATGTTGTTGCTGTTAGAACAAACTCCATGTTTGTCCCAACAGCCATATAATGACATAAACAGGAAATAGTGCCAAGTATTTGTTCCTGATAAATATTCCCAATCCTATGATATCGACATAGAAGGAAAACCTTGTTTTATTGCAGCCAAACAAAGTGTCTCGAAATAGTGAACAAGTTTTCAAGCTCTTCATAACTCTTCATCAGGCTAGATGTCAAACCAAGCACAAGCAAGAAAAACAACACCCTGGCTTGATGCTGACATGATAGAGACTGCTTCAGCATCATGGCCTTAAAATGGATGTGCTGACTCTACTAAGGGCATTGAATGCTTCAGACTACATCTAGAACTGCCGGAGAAAGAAGCATACAAAAAGCTAGTTTTGCCACTGGTAAACATTTAAAATCTAGCAGTCATTCAGATATGTCTTGAGCCTTAAGCAAAACGTGTTGGGCCTTTGTTTGGTAGATAAAAGAAATAAAGAAAAACACAGCAGATTAATTTTAGGTAGTGTACTAAGTCAACAAAAGTAAAATTCAATAGTATTACCTAGTGGCTGGAGGGAATGTAACCCTGAAAAATGAAAGTGCCTTTTTTGAGTGGCGGAAAAATTATTTTCATAATGATATTTTCTCTTTAAAGCATTAATGGGATTTCTTGTGCATCATCTCTGCCAGAATACAGATGTAGTATACTGTTGTTTAATATCTGAACAATCCTTACAAGAGTTCTGAAAGGTGGAGCTCAGTGTCATTTCAATGCTGAAGCTTTGGGGAGAGAAGCTAGGGTTAAAAGAGAAACTTGCTAATGCTATTCATGGCAAAAGCAAGACTTGGAATGAAGGACTTCCCATCTCAACACGTTTACCTACAGTAATCTCTGTGGTGTGAGGTAGGGGTGCATCTACACTGTAAAATCAATGCAGTTTGGCACCACTCTAACTGCCATGGCTCATTGCTATAAAGGTACCAGTCTCTTTGGCAGAGAAGGCCACTTTAACTGCAACATGGCAGTTAAAGTGGCATCAAATTGCATTTAACTTCTAACATTGTAGATGCAGTCAGTGATTTGCAAAAAGTTATTTTTCTCTCTTTCGGCATTGGGGTTGGGCTTTAGGTAGGAGGATACATGTGTTGACCCTTCAACGAAGGAGTTTACAAAGGTGTTCACAAAGATCCCGAAGACCCACTTAGTTCTAGACTGTTCTAGGCTAAGCTCTTTTTAATGAAAATGCGAGAAATGCCCTTTTCTTTGTGCGTGTGTGTGTGGCACTTAATGTAATTAAACCTCTGAATATTTTCCAAAAATATTTATTTATTTATTTACGACATTTATATGCCACCCCTCTCACCCTGAAGGAGACTCAGAGCAGCTCACAAGATATATATCCATACAACACATTATATCACTAGCATAGCATAACATCAGCACTACACATTACCACATTGTACTACACCACTACACTGCAATACTATTAGTAATATCACATACAATATAAAACACATAATTCTAACATAATATCATTATTAGTAATATTATATTGTATTACACCATAATATTATAAATATTATATGTATATACAATATATTACACTACATTACATTATATTATTAGCACAGCACAGGAGACAAGGTGGAACTGTCTTCTGGCCCCCTCTCTCTTCACTCCGGCTCATATACAGGGTAAGGCAGCATAACTTCCTTTTTTTAAATGCACGCCATTCAGTTGGTTGAAGACGTAGCAGAGGGCTAGTGGTCTCGTTCGAGAGGCGGGAGTATAATGTTTTGTCCTGACACAGTTCAGTCGCCATCATGCGTTGCAACAGTGAGGAGCGTGCTTTTGCCATTGAAGCCTACTTTTCGAGCAGATTTGGAGTGGCCGGCCCGCTCTCCAGATTTGGCCCCTTGTCATTTTTTTTTCTATGGGGTTTTTTGAAATCTCGTGTGTATGTGAATCATCCAAGGACCCTACAAGATTTGAAGACCAACAGCCAGGAAGAAATTGCCAACATAATGCCTGCTATGCTGGCAAGAGTAATGACAAACGCCAGAAATCGGTTTACTCAGTCTATGGAGAATGGAGGAAGTCACCTACCTAATTTGATCTTCAAAACTACGTCAAAAAAACTTTAGGTATGCACCTACATTATATAAAAAATTCTGATTCATACAAAGTGTTTTATTAAGTTTTGAAAAAAGGAAGTTATGCTGCCTCACCATGTATAAGATACATATAGAAGACAATCTAGTTGGAAATATCTGATAACTGTTTTTTTAATGGACTAAAATATTTCTCCACCTAAAGAAAGGGGACAAAGTTGTCTCTTTGATTTTGCTCTCTCGCCCTCAGATTGTATTCTTTTCACCAAGAGGTTTTGCAAAACCAAGAAGCACAAGTTTCAATCCAAAAAGGGTTGAAATTGTGCAAATATTGAAATCAAAGTCTTGCAAGGGTTCCAGGTTTAAATGAGTGTTCAATGTGTGCACCCAAAAGCCTTTTGGGTGTACACATTGAATGTTGGCACTTTCCAGGGAACTTGCTGTATCTGCAAAATGGTTTCCAGCCCCAAATCTGCAAGAACATGTAAATTTCAGCACTTGAGGAGGGTTTTCCTCCCTTTTCATATTGTGCTTTGAATTCACAGGATGACTCCTTGCTGGTTACTTCTGTGCCTGCAAAGAATTGCAACATCCTCTTTGAATCCACACCCAATTAGCTTCACAAGGGATCTCTTTCCCAAAAGACTCCTGGAGTGGCAAAGAAGGATTAATGTGACACAGAGCCAAATGAGAAAAGGAAAGATCACAGAACAAAGAAAGTGAAAGAACGTTGACTTAATAAAACTATTTTTAAATTGGCACACCAACCTTAAGACACATCTACACAGTGTTAAGTAGAGTTCACTCCACTGCAACTTTCTGCACAGTAAAGTACACCAAGAGGAGCCATGTCAGTGAAGAAGGTTTAACTGGGACTGAACTGATGAAGATATTTACAAGAAGACATCAAGACTCAAGAGATGGGAGTAAGTCTTTTTTTTTTTTTTTACTGTTCCACTCTCTAGACGTCACCTACTGAGGAAGGTGGAAAATGCTTTTTAAGTTGTGGCAGATGGGGGTCAAAGCATCAAGACTAATACAGACTGTGGCATTTACAGGGGGAAAAGGAGGAAAAGATCAGCCTTCCTCCACTGTGTTATTACCCCCTCCCTCCCTCACCCCTCTCTATCCACTTAGGTGAAGCAGCTGCATAACCATTGCCATTTTCTTCCGCAAAGGCACAAAATAGCCACCTCTGTATTCTTAAAAATCAGGAGCGGCAGTTACTGAAAATATCAAAGAAAGAAAACAAGACTTCCTTCAGGTGAGGGACTTTCTCAGACTACTTCCCTGTAATTTGTGCACTTAACAATCAATAACAATTAGGGACAGGGCCTGTTGCTGATTTAATGCTGCTCCCCAAAGCCCTCTCCCCACCCCACTAACCCAGACCCATCATCATGCTGCAGAAGTGGCTCCTGATTTGTAAAGCAAGGACTTGCATTGCAACAAGCCTCCTCTATCATTACCTGTGAATGGATCAGAAGCACTTCAGGTCCCCTGGTTAGCAGAACACTTACAGCACAGAAGTGCTCAATTAAAGCAGCCCTTTCAGGCAATTATTGAGCATTACAGCCGCTCAGAAACCGAAAATAGCACTCCCCTTTACTCCAAAAGAGAGTGAATTTTTACCTTTTCCATATGCCATTCCCCTCCCCTCCCTGAGCACCCTCGTTTTCTCTTTTTTTGACCTATGTATTTTGTGGCCACTTTCAAGATTTGCTTCAAAACGCAATAGTTGATTTTGCAGCACTTTTGGTTTATATCCTTTCGTCATGTTCAAATGCTTCTCTCAAACCATACACCATTTCAATAAATTAAATGCACCCACTTTGACATGTTTCAGTCATTACAAAAGGGGCCTGCCTACCTTCTTATTATGCAATGCTGCTATAGCAAGATATTCCAATTTAAATGCAACAATCCTGTGAAATCCTGACATCCCTTACATCCCACGTCAAAATTTGCGATCTTCCGGGGAAGCCCTGCTCTCAATCCTACCTTTGTCACAAATGCGCTTGGTGGGGATGAGGGACAGGGCCTTCTCGGCGGTGGCCCCCCACCTGTGGAACTCGCTCTCCAGTGAAATTAGGTCAACTACTTCCCCCCTTTCCTTTAGGAAAAAGTTGAAGATGTGGCTATGGGATCAGGCATTTGGATAGGCATTTGGATAGCGGATTGACAATAAAAATGATGACAATGCAATGGAAAATGGACTGTGGACTGGCTTTGTTGAAGCTGTTGATGGTTGAACTCGGATTATTTGTACTATTTTAAATATTATTATTTGTACTATTTTAAATTGTTGATTCTTGAACTCAGATTATCTGTACTATTTTAAATGGTTTTAAAATCTAATTTATTGTTTACTTATTATGTAACTGTTGTTTTATCTGTTGTATATATGGGGCATTGAATTGTTGGTGGCTGTAAGCCACCCTGAGTCCCCCTTCAGGGGTAGAGAAGGGCGGGATACAAATATTTGAAATAAATAAATTAATACATTTGTAGTTTAGTGAGACTAAGAGCTCCCTGTATGACAATTTAAAATGGCAAATCCCTGGATCCCACAGCATGTTGCCATGTCAGTTAAAGTGGAATACAGTGCTATAACACTGTAATGTGATATTAGGAAATACAGCCGCAGCTTGGACTGACTATGTTGAAGAGCCCAGAGGCAGAAGTGTTTAGGGCTGATAAATCCAGATGCCAACAAAGGCTATGTTTTCAGCGATTACCGAGTTGACAGACATCACCCCAAAGAAACCATTACTCTAGAAATTATAATGTATCATCATTTAAATTTTAAACAAACGAGAAGAATCAAGCTCAACAATGGGCTGTCAGAAAGGTCGATTATTCAGATTATTTGTAAAGACGGTAAAATATTGGCACCTCACTGTCCTTCACTCCTTTGTTAAGATATTCTCCATTTCCTGGCAAGATGCTAACACTCTTATTCTGTTAGAGATGAATGGGGAGGGAGGGCCACACACTGCAACAATAAAGTGTGACAGTTGCACAATGGAGGATGAAGAGACCTTTGGCCTCTGGGAGAAGGGAGAAGGAGGAAGACGGTGGGAAAAGAAAAAAATGGAGATGTGAGAATAAGGAAAATTGACTAAATTATGCCCAATGACATCATGACCAAGAGCACATGATATTGCTCTATGCAGTCCTGGCCTGTAAGATAGTTTCATACCTTTGGCATTTACTTCCTCCAACAAGTAAGTTGCTAAACTATAAAAGTAACCCCACATATGTTTTTGGCAGCAGAAACTTAACAAGGAAGATGGCAGAATCTTTTCACAGGTCAATTGGGTGAAAAGAGGTTAAGGGGAAGTAGCACTGCACAACTGCTCACCCCTGACACTGCAAACTCCCCTACATCCCACAACTTACCCCATGTTGAGTTTGGGTATGGATATATTGGCTTAGATAAGGTCTCTAAATGCACTGGGTTAAGTGATTTCAACATTATTTTGGTTCCAGCATACCTCATTTCCGATTTGTGGACATTACAAAAATGAAAGGTGTGCAACTTGGGGGCATGGCACCAGCAAAATGGTTCCTATTGACTTTAATGATATTGAACCCCTTTTACTTTATGAATGTGTAGAAGAGCTATTCTTATCCAAGATGTCTGGGAACAGGGCAAATACTTTGGGTCGTAATCTCAATGCCAAGCATATGTTGCTCGAAAAGTACAATATAACATTGGAAGCAGCAGATATCTCCCACTGTAGACCCTCAAGCATCTCTGCAGCTTTCACAGTCAGTCTTAAGTTGTGAGAACTGAGAAGGAAGAAAGTTACGTAACAAAAGTGCCACATTGAATTTAAGCCTTTTGTCTTCATGGTAGAGGACATTGGAAAGAAAATTGAAAATCTAATTGGTTTTTTTTTTGTTTTTTTGGAAGGATATCTCAGATCATGTGAAATACTAAGATATCTGCTTTTTGATAGTTTCATGCACAACATTGTATAAAATTGCCTTTGGGCTATATGTGTAAGATATATATGAAATATAAATGAAATTCATGTTTAGACTTGGCTTCCATCTCCAATATATCTCATTATACATCTACAGGCAGTACCCAAGTCAGGGCCATAGTCAGAAAATTTTTTCGGGGGGGGGGGGGGTGTTGAAAATTTGGGGGGGGGGGGTTGCAAATTTGGGGGGGGGGGTTAGGGTCACGCTGAAGCAAAGAGCACAGCAGGGGGCGGAGCAGCCTTCAATAGCCTGCAGCTCTGCCCCTGTCAACCACCTCCACCAAGTCTGGCCTTAATGAGAGCATTCAACACCCCCCCCCCCAACTTGCTTGCTTCGCTACATCGGCTATTGCTGCGAGTAATGACAGTGTGAATAAATTGCCAATATTTGCTTGAGATAGTGCTTGCAGTTCTGGAGGGACTCTTAATTTTTTGCATCTCATAGAATTAGTATGGGGATTTGGTTAACCAGTTAAAATTCATGAGTTAACCAGGATTTTTTTAACCTGAAACATTTCGGGGGGGGGGGGGGTTGAACCCCTAACCCCCCTCCCAGCTACAGGCCTGCCCCAAGTTACAAACAAGACAAGTTATACAGGTTTGTTCTTAAGATGAATGCATGCAAGACAGAACAGGTACATTTTTAAAGTGAAACTCCAGCCCAAAATATATATTCTTTAGTTTTGGAGAACATAGGGAAGAGTGAACACCCCTGTGGTGTTTGCTTTGCTGTCTGTGTCCCTGTTCGGCAGATTTCAACTCACTTTCTGTCTCTGTGATCACTGGATTTTTAAAAAAATTAGCTTGGGTAGAAACAAGGAGAGAAAGCTTCATTTTCCACATGATAACTCTTTCATTAGTAAATTTACTTTCCTTTTTTTTTTTTTTGGTATTTTGTTTATTGTAGTCTTATGTTCTGTATTTTTCTGCAATGTTGTTTATTTTATTGTAACTTGTATCTTATTTTATTGTAATTTGTTGTATGGGCTTGGCCTCATTTAAGCTGCCCTGAGTCCCCATAGGGGAGATGGTGGCGGGGTATAAATAAAGTTTTATTACCACTACTACTACTACTACTACTACTACTATATTTCTCTCACATCCTATTGTTTCAGGCCCATTTTTAAACTATGAATCATTTGTAAGTCAGATGTTTGTAACTTGGGAACTGCCTGTAACATGGGGAAAAATATAAAATCCCAAACCCTTCTGGTCCCAATCACAGAATCATAGAATCAAAGGGTTGGAAGAGACCTCATGGGCCATCCAGTCCAACCCCATTCTGCCAAGAAGCAGGAATATTGCATTCAAATCACCCCTGACAGATGGCCATCCAGCCTCTGTTTAAAAGCCTCCAAAGAAGGAGCCTCCACCACACTCTGGGGCAGAGAGTTCCACTGCTGAACGGCTCTCACAGTCAGGAAGTTCTTCCTCATGTTCAGATGGAATCTCCTTTCTTGTAGTTTGAAGCCATTGTTCTGCGTCCTAGTCTCCAGGGAAGCAGAAAACAAGCTTGCTCCCTCCTCCCTGTGGCTTCCTCTCACATATTTATACATGGCTATCATATCCCCTCTCAGCCTTTTCTTCTTTAGGCTAAACATGCCCAGCTCCTTAAGCCGCTCCTCATAGGGCTTGTTCTCCAGACGTTTTATCATTTTAGTTGCTCTCCTCTGGACACATTCCAGCTTGTCAATATCTCTCTTGAATTGTGGTGCCCAGAATTGGACACAATATCCCAGGTGTGGATTTGTATCTCTTTTTGGATAAGAGATACTCAACCTGTATTTATAACTATATAGTTTTATTATTTGGAATTATTTGGAATGGTTTAGTAGCCTAATTCAATAAACTGGCATTTAATTGAATTAAATTACCTGGAATGATTATCTTAGAAATAACAGAGCTTAAGCTGTCTCTGTTCAAAATTATGATCAATTCCACTTATGTTTGGCTTCAAAGAATCTTACATCTATGACCTCTCATTAAAAAAACAAAATACCCCAGCAGCAAAAGAGATTGATTTTCTAGTTCCTTTGTGACTGACCATACTTGATCTGTTCAAAAGATCTGCTCACCCATTTATCTGTGACAATATAAACTGCCTGAAACATGGTCTGGTGAAGACAGTATATACATACTCAAATTTGCTTCATGACAAACTCCCCAGTCTTTCATGATTGTATGTCCCTCCATAAACCAGCCCGAGCTCTTCGATCTTCGGGGGCGAATTTTTTTTTGCCCCTGCCAATATCACAGGCATGACTTGTGGGTATTAGGGAGAGAGCCTTCTCCTCTGTGGCCCCCTGACTTTGGAACTCATTACCCGGAGAGATGAGGAAAGCCCCCACCTTAGAAACCTTTAAGAAGGACCTAAAAACCTGGCTTTTCCATTGTGCTTTCGGAGAGTAGTCACATAACCACATACTATTGCTCCCCTCAACACCTCTGTTCTTGGAGCACTCATCCCCCGTTTATATGAATGCCCCCCCCCCTTTTTACAAACTCACTCCTTTATGTGCTCTCCCTCATAAATAATCTGCTCCTCGTATTGTCGAAGACTACCTCTGAGGATGCTTGCCATAGATGCAGGCAAAACATCAGGAGAGAATGCCTCTAGAACATGGCCATATCGCCTGAAATAATCTACAACAACCCAATCTGCTCCTCCTTATCTCACCCTGAATTTTAGTGTTTTATCCTGCACATGCGGCCCGTTCAATGTCATTGTAATTGTGGATATTGTATTTTATATTTTGTATTGCTTACTGTATTCATATTTTTTTTGTATTTTATTGCATTGTCGTGTGTGTCTGTGTTTTATTTTATTGTAATTTTTGCTTGGGCTTGGGCTTGGCCTCATGTAAGCCATCCCGAGTCTCCATTGGGGAAGATGGTGATGGGGTATAAATAAAGATTATTATTATTATTATTATTATTATTATTATTATTATTATTATTATTTGCAATGGAACTATGTTGTACTTCAAATAGACAAAATCCCTGAAAAATATGATGGTATGTTATTATATGGAAAACCAACATCTTTTAAAGTAAAAACAAAGAACAGTCAAAAGTGGCACAAAGGTCAAGACTTGACACAAAGTTATATCCTGAATTATGATAGATCAGATTCTGTTCATTCATGTTAGCACAGTTATCATCACCGACCACGCAACCAACTCTTATGACTTTGTAAACTTTAGCTGGCCTTCTGTAAATCAATGTGCTTTTTTAACGTTGAGGTTTTATGTCATTATATAATTTATATTTTAAGAACTATATATATAAACATGTGTATGTGTAACCCACACTGTGCACACATAGAGAGACAGACATATATATATGCATGCACAGTGTCTGCAGCATAAATCATACAGTGACAGACATTTTGTCTGCAGCCCTGAACAATGCCCTTTTCTTCTAAAAGCTGGGATATGAAAAATGTATACAATGAGAGAACTGCATACTCCCCCAAGCCTTCTTAAAATCATACTGAGTAGCCAACCCAGGGGGCCTTTTTCTTAGCAGCACAAGAACCTGGGAGGATGAGGCAGCTGCTTCCAGCTTGCTGTCATCTTAATCATCATTGTACGTGTCCTCCTCCTTTACTTCATGCATTAGGATTTTCCATCACTATCTAACAAATCTTTTGCAGTAAGCAGCATGTAATAATTGCCAGGGGAGCTCTCTTGGTTGCTCCAAGCTGACCTCATGCTTATGAGGTCAGCTGGTCAACTGAAGTATTTATTTTTATATAGATGGGAGAACTAGTCCTGACATCCTGGCTTAATCATGCTAATCACTGCTAGAAAGAACCTGAAGTAGGAAATGGCTCTGAAAGGCCTTATACTTTGCTTCTCCATCAACTGGGGGCATACATTGTTATCCGTGTCTGCAAAGCCTCCATCTTTACCACCTGTTGGGAATAGGAATATCTACTTTTCAGTTTTCATGATTGTTTCCGTGCTGCGTTCCAGACTGACTAAAGTGCAATTTGGGCTGTCAGTTAAAATGGATTTTGTCAAATGATAAGCTCGTGGCTTGATAGGCATGCTCTGCCATTAACAGGTCTAATGTCCATGGGTAAAGAAAAATACTTTAGTTGAGACGGGAGTAATTGTTATTTCTTTGTAACCTTACTATAGAATTATACATTTAGTATGATTGGCAGTTCTTCTTGAGCCATGGATTTAAAATGCCACCTATGAAATCTTCATTTTACAAATTATCAGTTTGCAAATAACTATCCATGATTGAGGAACTGGCTATCTCACAACCCAAAGTGCAAGAAACTTTGTTCCCTAGTGCCATCCCCAAAAATACACCTTCGCAGAAGCATACAAGAAGCCTGGCCTGTCATTGAACATTGAGAAAACCAAAGTACTCTTCCAGCAGGCATCAACCAATTTCCCTCCAATGCCAGAAATACAGCTTAATGGTGTAACATTAGAAAATATTGACCATTTCCGCTACCTTGGCAGCCACCTCTCCACAAAACTCAGCATTGACACTGAAATACAACACCACCTGCGCTCTTCAAATGCAGCATTTTCCCGAATGAAACAGAGAGTGCTTGAGGACCAGGACACCTTGGGATACCAAGGTGCTTGTTTATAAAGCTATTGTTCTGCCAACCCTGCGAGACGTGGACTATCTACAGACGTCACATGCAACTCCTAGAATGATTCCATCAGCTTTGCTTCTGAAAAATCCTGCAAATCTCTTGGGAAGACAAGCAGACAAATGTCGGTGTGCTGGAAGAAGCAAAGACCACCAGCAATGAAGCGATGCTCCTCCACCATCAACTCCGCTTGAGCAGCCACATTGTTCGGATGCCTGACTACCATCTCCTAAAGCAGTTGCTCTACTCCAAACTCAAGAACAGAAAACAGAATGTTGGTGGACAGGAAAAGAGATTTAAAGATGAGCTCAAAGCCAACCTTAAAGCTCTGGCATAGACAATGACAACTGGGAAGTCCTGGGCCTTGAACACTCCAGCTGGAAGTCAGCTGTGACCAGCAGTACTGTAGAATTTGAAGAGACACAAATGGAGGGCGAAAGAGAGAAATGTGCCAAGAGGAAGGCACATCAAGCCAACCCCGACTGGGACCGCCTTCCACCTGGAAACCAATGCCCTCACACTGGGTGAGAACATGCATATCATGAATAGGGCTCCACAGTCACCTGTTGACCCACCGTCAGTACACCGATCTTGGAAGATAATCCTACTCAGTCAACAAGGGATCACCTAAGTCTGTTTTACATTAATTCAAAATAACAAGCACAATGCACAATGCCCATTACTGTGAACAAATGTACACAAACCCTGGATTGCCTTAACTACATCTTCACAACTAAAATTCTGGTGAAGCACATCTCAGATTTTCTCTAAGAATGAATACTGAAGATTAATTTTCTTTCCAGATAACTATGTTTTTGCATGTGTACATGCCTGCTTGCACACAGTTGACTCTGCAATTCAGGTATTTCCTCCATGTGAGAAATTTTGCTGAAGGGGGTACAGCTTTTTTGTGCTCAAAAATAGCAACATTTTTGTTGCTGGGAAAACGCAATTCCTCTCACCATCCTCAGAAACGCATTATTAGTATGTTAATTGAGTAGCAGAAGAACAATACATTTCAAGTTTGATCATTCATTCTCTAGTAGATATTGAATGTTAACATATTATTCTGCACTAAGGATTTTCTGGTCATGCTTGTACTGGTTTAGAAATCTATGTATTCTCAAAAAGTGCATTTTGGGGTTCAAGGATAAAAATGCTCTAAATTGCTTGCTCACAAGTACTATGCAAGGGACTGCCCTATAAACAAGATTTTAGCAGGTTCTCTTTTGACTATTTAATTAATCTTCAAGCCATTAGCCATTCATTTAAAATGCCACTTACGAAATCTTCATTTTGCACATTATCAGCTGGTTTGCAAATAGCTATCCATGAGCAGAGGCATAATGATCTCCTTCTCCCATTCTTACAGCTTACCAATCTCATAGTCAATTTTGGCTTCTTAATTACCCGCACACATATTAGCATTTAAAATTAAATGGCAGAGTTCTTTTAAAATAATGTGCATGCGCGCGTGCACACACACACACACAAAGAGCGAGAGAGAAAGTTATTCTTATTATTGTGCTGCCTGTTAAAGGAGCCACAACCTACTTTTGATGAAACAACTGTGGAATTTTTATTCATAATGAAAATACAATCAGAGAGAAAAACATTCACGTGGTTGAAAAGAAGCTCTACTGATTTGAACATTATGAAACTTTGATCTCTGACCCTCTGAGCTACAGGTTTGATACCTATGGTTGAACTTACCCACATTTCTCAAAGATATCCAAGTGTTTGTGAGCCTCCCTAGGAGCTCACATAGACCACTCCAAAATTCAGTGCTAATCTGGATCAGAAATGTTCTGAACTGGACCCAGAAGCTGCATAGGTGTTCACATACATAATCCCCAACCCATGGCAACAGTGTGGGTGGAGTCCAGATGCCTGAGTCAGGCTGGAACTGATTCAGCTCAGTTTAAGTGTCATCTTTACCTCCTTCTCTCTGGTTGTTTTGGTACCTTTGCTATGATAGAAAAGGTGTCTAGTGACGGCCAGCTCTCTAAAGCTTTCTGGACAGCTGAGTGACAAAAAAAAAAAAACCCAGCATATTCCTGATCTACCTGAGTGCAGGCAAAAGAGGACGGCTGGGCAGGAAACCATTCAAATTGGATCCAGTCTGCTGTCCACACTGTATCTGAAGTGCAAGGTTGCCCCAGAATTTCACTTAAACTCAAGATGATTCTCCCATTTTGCTTAATGGAAGACTAAACCAGTTCAGACTGGTCTTTCTGGTTAAGAATGAGAAGTCTATGGACACTGTGTGGACAATCAGGTACAACTTTTGGTGCTGGTGTAAAGAAGCTCTGCTCCTCTAGCGTGATTCTATAGTATGCTTAAAGAACAAGTATAGTCAAAATACACAGTTTGCTATTATCCATAGTTTCAGATATCCACGATGTGTGTCATCGAACACATCCCAGCTAAGGGGAATATACTGTACTAAATTTACATTCCTGATCAGGTGTGAATTCATGGGCTTAATTCAGGTCAAGTCCTTTGGCACAACATCCAAAAAGATGAATCAGTGTTTGCAAACCACAGTTTGGACTATGCTTTGACATCATGTCTGAATTGATAAATTTCCAGATGCTCCTGGAATGGAAAGTGCCAGATAAATGGAAGCCAAAGTAAATTGTTATCTCTAAACCACAATTTTCCATAAGCTTTGAAGGTTAAATTGAAGGGCCGGGGGTTTAGCACAGCAACTATAAGATCTATCAACTGAAAGGTTGCAAGTTTGAAATTCTGGGTCGGCGTAAGTGGCCGATTGTCAGCCCTGCTCACTGTTTACCTAAGCAGTTAGAAAAAAGCTTTAGCTGTAATTAGAGAAATGAGGTATCGCTAAAGCGGGGGAGGTGTTTTACAATGCCACAAAGAAAAAGAAGATCAGAAAATGCTAGAATGAGTCAGTCCTGATAGCTCTTTGTCATAGAGGATGGAGTAACAGCACCCCCTGTGGACTTGAGCCCAACCGTCCATGGCATCGACACAACACCTCCTTCTGTTCTGTCTATGTACTGTCTATACAAACGGCATTGAATATTTGCAATGTATGTGTACTTGTGATCCGCCCTGAGTCCCCTTCGGGATGAGAAGGGCAGAATATAAAAAAGTATTATTATTATTATTAAACCATGGTTTAAAATCAAATGTAAATCAAATAGTTGTAACCAGGATTTTAACTGATGTCTCAAAAGAGTCATTGCATAGTTTTGAATGATATTGATTTGTACTATGAAAAAAGATTTGGGGCATCTAGTAAGCATTAAGCATACACATTTTATTTTGAAAATGTTTTGTGGATTTCAGTCCATTTCACCAGATTCAATTATTTCTCAAAGTTTTTATAAGTTCTGTGGTGCACTTGTTCCTCCCTAGTCATTTGGTTCCTATGTAGTACCAAATGAACTTCCTACATATTTCCGGACATATGCCATGCTCTTAGAGAGATACTCAGATAGTCAAATGCTAAAAACCACACAATATTACTTTTTATTTTCTCCTCTGGCACTTAGACAATGTGTGCAATGTACTTTACCTACAACATCAATACAACTATGCTCCCAGTATCCTATATTTCTTTTCATTGATAAATTGACAACAAATAGAGGATACCCACACAGTAGTAAAGTAAGAACTTTAGTATCCAAGTTAATGAGAGAAATATGATTTATCACACACATTTATGTGGCACTCTTCATTTAGGCAAAACAACATTTCCCTGTTTCCTGCACAAAATGCTATAGTTGAGGATTTTGTCTTCACAAAATTCACAACATTTTTGTTCCGAAACCATTTTTTCCAGAAAATCACTCAGACAAAATTTTGTTTTCTATGGAAAAATGTCATACAGAATATGTCTTGAACTACAAAGCTTCTTGTCAACCACGATTCTCCTCACCAGAACCTCCCAATCCTCAGGGAGTAATTTTCAAACATTAATCCCTCCAAATATTTTCAAATATTCTGGCCATTTCAAGTATTTTTCAGACTATTGCTGTTCCCTGATACTTCCTTTCAATTTATGGAGCTGAGACTTTCTATATGCAGTCGTCCCTTGTTTGCACCCATGAACCTATGTCTCCTATGTCCACACTGGTTTCAAAGAAGTGCACGATAGCTTTAGAAATAGCTAGCACAGTTATCTGTGGGTTTTATTTACATTTCATTTACAGATCACTAATCTACTTCCCAGTTATACATACTAGGATTCACTGATATAAGCAAGAAGAAAGGCGAGAGACTGTTAGGCTTATATCCGTCCAGATTCAGGCTATAAGCAAACAATAAGGAGTCTCAACACTACATGGCTGTTGTAACAAATTAGCCTGAGATTCTGTCTTGCTTTTTGAAGTACAGACAGGGTAATAAATATGGGGATACTTCTGTAAAAACAAAAAGTAGGGCACTAAAATAGGGCACTGTTGAGGAAGACATGGCTCATTGTATATCAGTGAAAGATACACTGATTAAAGCACAGAGATCTTTTATTATAAGCTTTCACATAACTTTATAAAATCATTAAAGGACGATAATACATCCTTCACAGGAAAAAAGTGATTGCTTGGTTCAATGCATGAGTATTAATTTGATTCTCAATGCTAATGTCCTATGACTGGAATTCTGAGATTGAGATGAGATCATCTAGGCTTGTGTTTGTGTGTGTCTATGAGATGGGGGGGGGGGGGGGGGAGTCCAAAAGCCTTTTCTTATATCATAAAATTGTTTGTCACAGATTGTGAGTTAGATGGGGGAAGAGACATTTAACTGAAATAAATAAGTGTGCAAGAAACACAAATATAAAATATCTATCAGAGCAAAAAAATGAGAAAAGTAGGATATGAAAACCAGATACTAAATCTTAGGTATCATAACATTTACTTTGATTTGGCCAACCATTTTCTTTCTTTATCCTAGTCAGGTGGACAAAATAGATTTCATGGTTTGTCCTCTGAGGAGATGTGACACACAAAACAGCTACTACATTATCATTATAATTATTATTATGTTTATTTATACCCTGCTTTTTCTCTCCACAAGAAGACTCAAAGCAACACACGCAGCCCACTTTGAACAACTTGCTGTGGTGGTTATCCCCATATCGCAAGTCACACTCTTCCAGTGGTTGCTACTATCAATGTTGGGAAAGTGCAGTGATATGAAGGGAGTCCATGTGTGGCAAGGTCTATACTGAGAAAAGAATTACAAGCACAGTTTAAGGTGCTTCACGTACAGCAGCTGCTACATGTGTACCTATCATTTGCTTTATAATTGGAGAATTACCCATGTGTGTTACCTATTCCATAATTCTCTTTAAAAGAAAATCAAGAAAAGCTTCCACTTCAGCCATTATTGTCTTCAAAAGACCTGTTTGCTGGCCATGAGACAACTGTACTAAAACTGTAATACTGACATGGTTGCTTCAAGAATCTTCTCTATAAGAGGGTGGTCCAGACCCCCAAAATTTCCACTGGTGGGCACATGTAGTAGTGTCTATGTCCATGATGGTGAATCTATGACATGCGTGTCAGCACTGACACACATGGCTATTTTTGATGACACGCGGCCACATGCGGCTGCATACAGAGAAGCACACCTTATAAGAGCCAATCTAATTCCATCCTTAAATTCGTAAAAGGCTCTACAAATTTAACATCTACACGTTTGAGCATTGTTCACTCCATAACTCAGCATGGAATAAACTATAAATATTGCAAAATTACGTTTATTTTTTCTCGAAGTTGACACCCCACCCAAGTTATGGTCAGGTTTTTGGCAAATTTTGACACACCAAGCTCACAAGGTTGTCAATCACTGGTCTATGTAGTAGCAAAAAGCAGCCAAAGGTTGAGGAATTACAGCGGAAGATTCTGAGTTATATGGAGTATAATACCCCAGTCTTGTAAATAATCAGATTTGGCTCAATATTTACTTGTCAGCTCTTCTTGCCCACCAAAAATTGGATACATTACGACGTAAGAGGAGGTCTAAATCAATCTAAATCAGTCATGGTCAAACGTTGACCCTCAAAGTGTTTTGGACTTCAACTCCCATAATTCCTTACAGTTTGTAAACTGGCTGGGATTTCTGGGAGTTGAAGTGCCAAACACCTGGAAGGCTGAAGTTTGCCCATGCCTGGTCTAAATGGCTTTAAACCAAATAACACAGATACGTACCTGTACTGACTCTCACTAAAATTGGTGTGAAAGTACCAGGCCTCTTTTATTTAAATATGTAAATTGAAATATCTGTCCCACTCCAAAGACAGTCTGCTTCAAGAGAAAAGCAGAGTTTTTCAGGTTGCCTTGTCCTAGCAACTGTGGCCTCATTAAAGACCCTTTACAGCCATACTATTTATTCCATTAGCAAAATGTATTTACACATGCAGTGTTGAATTAAGTGATAGGGCTGACAACCAAGTAATAGAAGGCTCAGTAATGAATCCTTTCGCTTAGTCTTCTTCTCTTGCTTGCACTTGTACATCTCTCCCCAAAAAGACTTAGGTATTTGCTTAGGCACAGGCAACCCAGCTGAGCACTAAGTTCAGCCTTCCAAATTTCATGATGTGGCTCCATACACGTGCCTAGGAATGCTTTTTTAAAATGTAAGCCATGCAGTGGGGGGAAAACTCTGCATTTCCTAACATTATCAACCGGATAGCCTGACAGTAAGGATTAAAAATGGCTCCTTTCTCCCTACTTGGTTATTGGAAAGGCCCTGAAAGGTAATCTGTCTTGTGAAGCCATGCTTTACAGTCTGCATAAAAGTGCCATGATTCTCAGTCTTCCTTCCAATGTAATTGAAAGCGCATAATATCACACAACAGGGGAAATGTAAACTGTAAGCATACACAGTAAATCACTGTATAAGCAAACAGTTTTTGTAGCAAATGGGCACAGAGTGACCGTGAAGGCCAAAAGAAAAACAAACAGGCGACAGATTCAGGCTGCGGAGCAACACCTTTGGAGTGGAGAAGGAAGATTTCTTATTCAGTAGCACTGCAGCTGGATTTGAGCCAGGTCAGCTCTGTCAAGTCCATGAAACCAGGGCCTTTTTATAATGATTTCGATTTAATCATGGCCTTGAATAGTGAGACTGCGAGAAGTGCAAACAGAAAGCAAATGTGTTGTTTCCTTTTAAGGAACTATAACACCTTGATGACACAAAACCACTCAACAAAATTGCAGCAAACTTAGTGATCAAGATATCCTCTTTAAAATATAATTGAATTCAAATACCTTTTGTTGTGTTAGGATGCATTATAACCATTTCTGTGATATATGAGCATTACCTCTCAACAGGAGCATGCTGATGGAGTGGCTTGTTGATCCTTGCATACAGTCCTTCTAGGTGGTCTCTGTCTGCAGGTGCTGGAGGGTTCTCTGATCCAAAGGTATCTGGAGCAGGTGGAGAAGACGGCCTGTAGGCATTGGCCTTTGGATACATTTCCCGAAAGTGATTAACACGTGCATAATTCGGGTCCATCTCATCATCATCAATATCAGGTGGTGGGCCCACAGGACCCATTGGATATTCAGCAGGCCCCCTGCTCTGCTTTTGCCGTAACTCTTGATGTTTTGCGCCAATTCTAGGAGGCAAAAAATGAACATTTATTCACTTCAATGCCCAACTATAAGCAAACCAGTCTCACAAGAGGGCTCACAGTTAGCTTGTGCTAAATAACAAACAACTTAGACATACAAGATGGGCGCCAGGTAAAACCTACAGATGCTTGGTAATCATGCTCCCATATTTAACTGAACATATCAAGCAAGCATGTCTGTCCATGATTCACAACAGATAAGCATTTAGTCCCCGTCTGTGTATTGGCATACTCTGAGATCATGTTGCCATTAATAACCATACTGGCACCAACATCCCACAGAGAATTTTACTGAGAGTTATGAAAAATTTCGGCAGCAGATTCGTACTCAATTTTAGATGTCTATTTAGTTCTTTTTTCATGCAGTCCAATTAAACAGCAACATCTATGGAACTTTCTCCTTATCTCCTCTATCGTAAGATTCTCCTATATGAATCCAAAAATTCATTTGTGAGAAATGCAATAAAGTGGCAAACATTAATGTGGGGTGGTGGTGGTAGGGAGTCAAAGACCAGAAGTAATTTCCTGAAGTCTTCATCCAAAGCTCTCCCACAACTTACTTAAGTGGGGCACATCATACCTCATTATACAGAGGCTAGGGACAGAGTAAGACAGTGAAGAAATGAATAGAAGCCTGGCAGAGATGAATTGGTACATATAAGTGAATTAAAGACTATTACTGGCAGTACTCCACTGTGATAAAGCTTTAAGTGGTATTACAAAATGCTGCTGCTAATCAGTGCCATTGTGTAATCTGTTGGGAATAGGAACAGTAAAAACACACCCAGGTATAATTTCAAACCTAGCCAGTTTCCAATGATTCAACATTTGCTTTGCAACTGAAAATTTTAAACAAGACAGTATTAATAATATGAAACTTAAACGTTCAGCTTCCTCACTCCATAATTAAAGCAAGAGGAAAGATCATAGCAGCAAGATGAGTCTAGTACATGGAGAGCAGAGAATGAAAGCAGGAGAAGGATTAAAGCACAGGAGAGCTGCCAATTAAAAAGCTAAGATTTACCCACCAGCATTAAATTCTGAAGCACAGAAGATGATCCTGGAAGCGAATAGGCATAAAGGGTGTATAAAATAAATGGTAAATACATCTTGTTAAACCATCACCTTTTGCTCTTGGAAAAAATAATATGAAGAATAAAAGAACAGTCAACCAACAAATTAGAATAAAAATGGAGTGGAGGAAAGGGAGAAATGTTTCAGAGAGAAAAGATGAATGGACATGGGAAAGACTGAAGGCATCAATGTTTAAACAACACTTGAAATGAATTGACTTAAGAAGGGGGTTAATAAATGATGGCGAGCAGAATGAGAATGCTGATGATATGATGAAAGGGGGTGGAAGGGTCTTTTACTAAAATATTGGCAAAACACAAGGCCCTTATCCCACTTTATGGATTTTAACAGAAAATGAAAGAGTGAACCAATGTTGCATCCTACAAAACCACACAATTATAACAAGTCTGGATTGGCTGCAGTTTTTGTTCTTGCTTTTGTTAACACAGTTGATGAGAAACTTGGCTTGTCTGAATGGCTAGACTATGTAAAACAAGAGAGAGTTCTATGTGTTCTGAAAATAGTAGTCATTAGTCAATTAATTTGTATATGTTTTATATAATTAATTTGCAGTCATACATTTTCCCTAAAGAGGAAGGAATGTGGAGTCTATGTTTGCAACTGAGTGTCATCTGTTGTAGGTCACAAAACTTGCCCTGGCTTATTCACATGATATTTGAGGACTTGCCCAAGTCTTCAGTATGCAAAGAAGCTCAAGCAAGAAACAGAGATCTCAGGTCAGGCTGAGCTTTCTGGCAGCAAGAAGGAATCACACTGCTTCAGCGAGCTTCAAAGTATGGCCTCAGAGGCCTTCCCATTCTTCCACTGCCTATTCAAGAGGACCTGAGAAAAGCAAGAAGGACTTGTGCTGGAGTGAGCAAGCAAGCAGGCAAGCAAGCTATCAGATAGCCAAGGAGTTCGGCTTCCTCTAAAGCTCAATGTAACATGATAAACTTATCCTAACTTCTGTCAGCCCCCCCCCCCCCCCCTCGAGATTCCATTTAAACACACATACATGTGTATCCTAGCTGGGAGCAGATTTATTAGCAAAAGCCTGAATGCAACTGCTGTTTCATGTCAGAAGAGCTTGGAAGTTACATTTTTCAGAGTAATTCTCACATTGGCAGGTAGACTGAGGAATTGTACTCCAAAGAAGGAACCTTTCCAAGCTCTGTAATCTAAGCTGTACACATGGTTTTCATGTTAATTCATACATGCAATGTCTTCCAGAAAATACCCATAGCACATGCAAAATGCTCCTTTCTCAAATAATCCTAGCTGGCATGTAAAGCATCCCTAACCATTCAGACAGTTTGATTAAATTGGCTTTATAGCAACAGGCATAGAAAGTGCTCTTTAACTGTCCATTCTCCATATGCCACAAAGTTATGTCTCTCTGTGTATGTTCCATCAAGTTACCTGCAGACTTGTGGCAAATGCATGAATTTCTAATGCAAGGAGTATTTAGAAATTATTTTGCCACTCCCGTATATAGCCTCCAGAATTTGCTGATGGTCTTCCACCCAACTAGCATTTGCTGATGGTCTTCTGCCCAACTACCAATGGAAGATGACCCTATTTAACTTCCAAGATCAGATAGGATCTGGTGCCTTTAGGATAAAATCATACAGGATCCATTATCAAAAAAGCCAGGTTCTCTTGCGTTCCTTTCTGCAACCAGCACCATACTTCAGTAGAGTCTGATATACGTTCAGAAACACAGCAATTTCATGGCATAGGGAGACAGGTGACTATCTATGACTATGACAAGATGTTACCTAAGAAGGAAGGTAAGAAGAGATGGTCTCAGAAAAGTGTCACCTCACAGAGGTCCCAGCATGTACTCAGCCTCATTACATGCAACTATATGCACATGCTAGCTTTGGAGGACAGAATACATGGGGCAGAAAAGAAGAGAGTAGCTATGAATCCCATTTTACAGAAGACTATTCTCTGCTTGAAGGGCACCCAATCCAAGTCCAACTTAAAGAGAAGGAACTGCGAAGAGGAGAAAGTTGAAATTTCACACCAGTAATTAGCACCCAGATCTCATACAGAGCCAGTTTAAAGATCACCTAGACCTATACTTCCTTACTATGCTGATACTGTATTTCAATTGAAATTTTAATTTTATTTCTAAATTTGATGACACACTCATGCATCCACTCAAAATAGTTTCCAGGCTATATGGCCATGTTCTAGCAGCATATTCTTGTGATGCTTCGCCTGCATCTTTGGCTGACTTCTTCAGAGGATCTATTTATATTTATTTATTTATGTCACTTTTATCCCGCCCATAACAGCCCGAAGGCGACTCAGGGCAGCGTACAAATCGGCACAATTAGATGCCATATAAAAATACATACATCTGTTAAAAACAAAAACAAAAATCACATTACAATACATTTTAAAAACATAAAAACAATAACAATACAAATTATAAAAACTATGTCTTCTTCTTCAAATCCTCAACCATTCCATCGTCTTAGCTGTCCCTAGTTCATATTCCAATCTGAGTTTATCTGGTCATGCTGAAGTTCCAAACGCCTGCTCAAAGAGCCAGGTTTTCACTCTTTTTCAAAAGGTCAGGAGGGAGGGGACTGATCTAATATCCCTAGGCAGGGAGTTTCATAGCTGAGGGGACACCACTGAGAAGGCCCTATCTCTCGTCCCCGCCAGATGTGCCTGTGAAGCAGGCGGGATTGAGAGCAGGGCCTCATCAGATGATCTCAACTTCCTGGAAGGTTCATGGGGAGAGATGTGTTTGTATAGATAAGCTGGGTAAACCTGTGTACTTTTTTCAGCTACTTTTTTGTAATATAGAATTGGCCACTCTAGCAGATGGAAAGAGATTTGCAACTGGTTGCAAGACCAGAAGTGAAGCTAACTTCCAAATCCATAAATACTCTTGCTTTGTAACTCAGAATCCGGGTTGGCCCAAATCATGGTTAAGGATGGTGCTTAAAGGCAGGCAGAAGAATCTGACAGCACACATCCCATCACCAGCCCTTTAATCATGATTAAGGGACTCCCATGAGTTATTATGCCATATTGCAGAATGCTTCATTTTGTTAATTAGAGGCAAGAAGGGCCCTTCAGGACCAGGAGAGGAAGATCTATTCTTCAGACTCAAGTAGTAGTCCCTAGAAAGCTGGAAGAACTGTAAACAAACAAAAATAAGTTTAAGCAAAGGCTTTGAGGTTACTACAGATTAAAAGAATAAAATAAAGGATGAGTGTTTCCTGTAATGTAACAATTCCTAGCTCACAAGCAATTAGTGAACAGATGAAAAAAACAGCAAGAGACTTAATCCTCCAGGGGTTCCTGAGAGAAAGATGAAAGAAAGATCACACAGAGAAGTGGAGACCTAGTTTGCCCATTGAGTTGCCGAATAGAACAAGTGTGTGTGTGCATGTGCACGCAAGAGAGTGTGCATGCATGAGTCTATGTGAAATGTTAAAACCGGATCAGTTTTTGTCAACAAAAAATGTCCTTCTTGTGAAAGTTCCATTTACGTATCTTGCTATGGGGGATGCCTTCTGAATAGTAACAAGTAAGACATTGCATTTACACTACAAATGCAGGCTTAAAAAAATCAATACACAAAGTTTGGGCCAATGGAAGAACATGAGAAAGGCAACTGAACTGATGTGCTCTTTCTCTGTTATCATGCAGAAAGATTAAGACTTTACACATCTCACAGCAACGTTGCGTTAAGAAATAATCATGAAGGCCCTTAGATGTGGTTTTGGTAGAAGTCCTCCTCAGTCTTCCCTCCATTATTACTTAATACTTGTGTTTTATGACTAGAGTTTGGCATGCTAACTAAAGAAGCAGTCAATTGCAAAGATACTATAGGTGATTGCTTATGACTGAGTACGATTGTCTTCCAAGGATAGAGTTTTGGCAGTAGCCCAGGTATCCAGAGAAAAATCCAAAGAGAATGATCCAGAGAGAGAGAGAGAGAGAGCAAATACATTCAGTTGCCCTTCCCATTTTCTCCCATTGCCTCAAACTCTTAATGCATTGGTTTTTAACCTATGTTTGTGACTAGAGTTTTGTGTATTAAATGAAGGGGAGGGTGATTGTAAAGATATGTGGCCTTTGGAAGCCCAAAAGCCACATGGTACATTGGCTTCTGTTGACCACTGGCAACCTACTAACCTTATGTGAGGCTGCTACAGTCTTTATGTTCTTATCAGTATTAACTTACCATCACACTATACATCACACTAACATTCAAATTCTGGTTTGATGTGAGTATTTTGGATTCTTGATGTTTACAAGCAGAAAAATAATCAAGCTGTGATAAAGCAGGTAAGCAGGTGCAAGTATTAATTGGGGGGGGGGGGTCTTTTCATGTTGCAATAATTGTACAAAACATCTAGATGAATATGACACATTGTTAGCAATATTGTAATGAATAATTTGTAATATACATAGATTAATCTTCCTCTTGATTGCACTGTTTGGCAATCTTATGAAAGATTACTACAAGACTTCTGGCCTGATACTACTATTTACCTTTTACAGCTGGACAAAAACAGGCATGGAAAGTAGACTTCTTGATGCTTGCTTTGGTGATATGATTCACCAAGTGGTCTTGTATGTCAGGCATAACCATCAAATGATTCTGCAGCGTGTACCATCAAAAATATTATGATTTTACAATGTCAGGCAGGCACCTTGGAGTTTCCTTCCAAGGGTACAACTGAATTTTTCCACATCAACATGTATATTACTAAGCAATATTCCTGTCTTATAATCTTCTGGGAACTGTTCTTCAAGATCTTTATTCACCAAAATTTTATTGTAAGAGTTGTGTCACTGACTGAAATAGGTCTATCCCCAGAATACACAGAGCCATTAATAATCATAATAAAATTTGAGGGAATTCAGCAATCTTAAGTATGTTCTATACTGCACACATGCAACTCAAGAATCAGAGTTTTGGTTTTCAGTAAATATCCTTTTTCATTTGACAACAATGGGCTGTTTAGAGCAATGGCTCAGCAAATTCAACCTCAATAAAATGGCTTGGAAAGGCCGAGGGATGCTTTTATCAAGATGAAGAATGTCCGCCTAGGGTCAGATTCACGCTTCATTGACAGTCTCTTTCCAGAGTAAAATAATAACCAACATCACCTTGCATTTGGGTTTCTGAATATGCACATACATTTTAAAGTCTGTGATAAAACCAGAGTGTGAGTATTGCATGAACTCCAATTTATTCTCCCTACCGCTTCTCTGAGTGCTTACCTTTTTGGTCCCTTCCTCTGAAATGGCTCACATCTAAATGTAGCTATTATCTGGCACATGGACTCAACTATCTGACTGAATCATGCATACATTTCCCCGGCACTGAAGCATATATGATCTAGTCAGATATCTGAATCCCCTTGGCAGATAATAGCCATATTTAGTTATCTGCCCTAAATACCCTAAAAGCACCAACTCTTGTTTGATCTTGGAAGCTAAAGAAGGGTCAGCACTGGTTAATCCTTGAATGAGATATATTTCTAAGGAAGGAACTGGCAAAACCAGTTTTGAGTATTTATTACATAATAGAACCCTATGAAACCCATGCATTTGCCATTTGTGGACAAGTCACTGGAAGCAACATATACACACATTGGCATTTTTGCCAGGGAAATTCACTAGTCAACATATGAGAGAATCAGTGTTGTTGTAATGGGAATATTAATGGGGATAAGAGCTGCAGATTTGTTTTTGCTAACAGAAACAAATACTGTTTAGTTAGTTGTCATTGTGATTGTGTTTATTGTAATTTTATATCATGATGTATTCACATGTTTTATGTAATTATGATGTTGTTGCTTATTGTCTGTGTTTTCAGTTTGCGTTTTCGGTTTTATTCTGCTGTAACTTGTTGTTTGGGCTTGGCCTCATGTAAGCCACGCTGAGTCCCCATCGGGGAGATGGCGGCGGGGTAGGATTTGTAGAAATCTGGACATCATTGTGTGCATTTAAAACCAAAAGAAAACAGGATCAGGACTCAACATTACCTTGACAGATTGGAGAGCTGGACCAAAATTAACTAAATGAATTTCAATAGAGGTGTTTTCATGAGGTAACACATCTGACATGGAAAATGAAATGAACTAATATAGGTTGATGATAACACCTAATGTGAAAACTGTACATTTGAAAAAGAGAGCTCTTAGTAGACCACAAATTAAACATGAACCAACAGTGTAATGCAGGAGTCAAAAACACCAATACAATTCTGAGCTGGATCAGCAGGAGTAGTGTCCCAGTGAAGGAGAGTATGAGTGTCATTCTGTTGGATTTAAATTGCAAGAAAAGAAATCCCACCCAAGCACTGCAAATCTAAGAACTGTTGATGATGGAAAAGCCTGCATTTGAACAAGCTGTACTCTTTCTCCTAAGAGTTCTTGAAATAAAGGTTGAATGAACATCTTTCAGGAGTTCTGTAGTTGGTTGGGTACTCCTGCAAGTAAGGAGCAAAGACTATATTTCCCTTGTGGCCATCTTCATTGCAAAGATTCTATGGTTCTATGCTAAGAGTTGTGTTTTGAGGGGTGAATACTTCCATTCCACAATCTAAATTATTTCTAAAGTTGTTGAAACAAATCTGTGCAAAGTGAGGTGCATATGTGGCTTCAAGTCCTCCAGACGAGAAGAAGATTAATAAAAAATACTGGGTCATTTTTTTTATTTTTCTTAGAAATTTAACATATTTCTAAAACCAGACCCAAGAAGAAGAGTGTTACTTCCACAGTGGTTCATTCCTTCTCGCATATAACATTCTTTCATGTTTGGTAAGTGACAATAATTTTGTACTGTTGTCAATACTGGCACTTTGCATACAACAAAAGCCATAAATGGGTCATCACAATTTTCTTTTGTTCCTCGTGAAATAAAAACACACACCATACAGCACCCTAGCCTTTTCCATTTTCCCCATATGAATGCAGCCTGCATATTGCTTCCACAGCTGTAGGCTGTGGCAGCTTTTAAAAAATGGCTTTCTTTTTATGTTGTACTTGGCTAGCCAATACTAGGTTATTTCTCCATGATCAATGCTTCATCTCTTCGACAGGGCTATTATAATTGCATTAATATTTCTTGTTTATTTCTCACTCCTCTGAAGAAAATCTATAAAATTTCATCAATGATCTCTCTTTTATCCTGTGTATTTTTCCATTTGGTAGCTCAGTTATAATGCTGAACAATTTTGTGCACATTTTTGGGCAATTTTACCGTATTCCTGCTACTTTATCTTTTTCATCTTTCCCCACTCTTTCATACAAAATTGAATTTACTAATATTCCTCAGCATTTCTTTTTAAAAAGAGAGAGTTAAAACCAACCCTATGAATGTGGTTGCCATTCTGCAGGTTCTTTGTGTTTCAGTGAAAAAGAAGAGTTAAGGGGTCTAGATGGTGTGGCTTCCATTGAAATAAATGTTTAAAAAGGATGCCTTAAGTAAGCTTCATTGAAAGGGTGTTGCGGAGAAAGGATCCCAGGAAGGGTAGTTTCTTAAATCTGATGTCTTCAATCCAGGTCTGATTGGAGGATATAAGGAGGAACGATGCCAGAAAGGATGGTTTCTTAAGGTTGATGCCTTTAATCCAGGTCTTACTGAAGAATATAAGGAAAAACAATCCCAGAAAGGGTGGTTTCTAGGCTTGTGCAGTCCAGATAAACCGTGATCCATTTCGGTGTCCTGGATTTTGGTGGGGGTCCCAATCCATTTTTCAGAAGCCTCCCAAATTCAGGAGGACAGAAATCTGTTTTTGATCCAGGAAGCTGAACGATTTGTTTTCTATCTGGCCCATTATAATTTTAGGCATCATTTGTCCTTATATCCTTCATTAAGTCCTGGATTAAGAGCATCAGAGTTATCTTCCTGCAATCCTTTCTCTTCTGTCTGGGTTTAATAAAGGGCTTAAGAAACTTTGCTTCCTGGGATCTTTTCCCTTCTGTCTGTAGAGGAGACTTGGGCTAATAAAGGTCTTAAGAAACCTCACTTTTTGGAATCCTCTTCCTTTTAGCAGTTGCCTCCCTCCCCGCACTGAAATGTAACCAAAACAAACCGAAAGTGGACCGTTTTCAACAAACACTGTTCTGTTGCAACTGGTTAAAAAATGGCAGTGGAGACCATGCCGTTATGGGCTTCCGAAGAAGCTGAAGGCAAACATCCAGAGCATGCACAAACCTTGTAGTTTCTTAAGATTGATGCCCTAAAAATGATGGAAAGGGAAGCCTCGTAAGTTCCCCATTGCTGCTAATGGGCTGGATCTTCCCAGATCTTTCAGTTGCCAAAAAAATTTGATTTTTCCCCCCCACTGGATTCAGGGGGCTCCCAAAAAATTGATCTGGGAGTGCACTGGAATCCAGATATCAAAACCAAAACAACCAAATTGCACACCCTTACTGTATACTGGCTGTACCTGGCTGTACCTTCTTGCATCATTTCAAACCACATGTCATGAAATACAAACTGCCTTCTGGGGTGCAAAAGCTATGCTGAGTGTATTTGACTTTTGTTAAGAAAACAAATTCATGTAAAGGATCTCCTATAACACTGTGTAACAACATTTGAAAACATTTGAAAAAAAATTCTGTTCCTGGTTTTAAAGTATTATTCCTGTTTAATTGTACAGTACTTACATTGACAGTAGGTATTATATTCCAGGAACTTTATTTTCGTGGCTGCCACAAACTATGTTGAATTGCTTGAGACCCCATGAGATATTAATTGAAAAACTATAGCAAAATGTGTTGCAGGATGTCCCGTAAAAACATGTTCCATGTTTTATGATAGAATCAATTAGAAAATGATATTTATAACCCAGGAACAAAAATCATGTTACATAATGTAAACAAGCAAGTTATAAGTCATCCACTCATAAGTCCTGACACCGAGGTTAAATATTAAGCTTTGAATCATTTTTGCTGTTTTATTTATTAGTCTAAAGCTATTCTTCTTGGATGCACATTAAATAATATGCCTAATCACATGGCTTACAGAACCTGTGGTGTTTGGAATTGGGGGAACTGCAACCAGCTCATCTTACTTTCCATTTGCGGTTTTCATCCTCTTGGTCAAATGTATTAATGAAACATCCTATAACTCACAGTGATAACTGTGTATGTACATGGTGATGATATGTGGTTAGAAACTGGAACCCGAGGGCTAAGCAGATGAACATTTAAACTAACACGTCTAAACCAAATCCATAATCTCAGGTCCCGCAAAGAATAATTTTAAAAATCCAGCAAATGGTGGCAGATTGCCAAACTGTAATATGTTTTTGGGTGGCCACATTCCCAGTAATAGAGCTGGAGTGCCTAAAAGGCTGTCAATATGTAGCCATGGTCCTGGGATGAGAGCTGGGTTTAAATAGTGGGGCATGACCTAGTTAGGAACATGGGAAGCAGAATGGTGTAAACGCAATGCAAGAGAGTCGAATGCAAGTGGTAATCTCAGTTCTGGCCACACAGATGGAGCTTCTGGTTTTGTTCAGAAACTAGTAAAAAGATGGATGGATCAATAATGGCATTTCTATGTATGTCTACAGTTGGAAAAGCAAGGGTAACCTATCACCAAGAGTCCTTTCGTCTATAAAAGAAGATCATGAGGGTAGAACCTCTCTGTTTGCACCCCACCTAAGAAGTATGAGAAAGCTGGACTGTGGTGAACTGACCTCTGTGAAGCTAGAGAGAGGAAAGAAATAAGAGTACAAAAACAGAAGGCAGAAAGCACAGTAGTCTATGCTGCAACTGTATAAAAGATTTACCACTGTTTAAACACACAGCATGGTATTCCCTCCTTCCTTTGTAAACCATTTTTGGCTGGGGGGAAAAATACCAGCAGAGTTAGCAACTCAGAGCTGCCTCCTGCAACATATGGAGTACCATATTCTGTTCCAATATAGAATTACTACAAATCATCATTATTTATTCTCTAAAGATGACCGGTGTGAATAATACAGAAGGGAGACATTTGAGAAATGAAGGATCAATAAAAGAGTGATCCATTGCACCTATCAGCTCCAATTCAATACAAATGAAAGGACAATTGTCTTAATTCTCACAAATATTTCCTAAATTCATGTCTCTGTTTAGTTATCACAATATGCTGCAACTTTCCAATTTATGGTTGGAAGATACCCTTTGAGCCTCTGTGAAAGTGTATACATGGAATGGAAAACAAGATAAAACCATTAAAAATATGTGTCTCTACTCACATCCATTTTCTATTTTAACTGAATAATTGAAACACACGACTTAAGGACTATTTGTTAAATGCACTTCTCTTAATCTGCAAGCCCGCAACTCCATTTTCTTCAGCCCAGTATCAGGTAGAACAGGGGTCCTCAAACTTTTTAAACAGAGGGCCAGGTCACAGTCCCTCAAACTGTTGAGGGGCCAGGATTGTAATTTGAAAAAAAAAAAAACATGAGTGAATTCCTATGCACACTGCATATATCTTATTTGTAGTGCAAAAGACACTTAAAAACAATACAATAATTGAAATGAAAATGAAAAACAATTTTAACAAATATAAACTTATTAGTATTTCAATGAGAAGTGTGGGCCTACTTTTGGCTGATGAGATAGGATTGTTGTTGTTGTTGTTGTTGTTGTTGTTGTGTGCTTTCAAGTCGTTTCAGACTTAGGTTGACCCTGAGTGAGGGCCGGGTAAATTACCTTGGAGGGCTGCATCCAGCCCTCGGGCCTTAGTTTGGGGACCCCTGAGGTAGAATATACTAAGTCAGCATTTCTCAACCTGGGGGTTGGGACGCCTGGGGGGTCACAAGGGGGTGTCAGAGGGGTCACCAAAGACCATCAGAAAACACAGTATTTTCTGCTGGTCATGGGGATTCTGTGTGGGAAGTTTGGCCCAATTCTATCATTGGTGGGATACAGAATGCTCTTTGATTGTAGGTGAACTATAATTCCCCGCAACCTCAACTCCCAATTATCAAGGTCTGTTTTCCCCAAACTCCAACAGTGTTCACATTTGCTCATATTGTGTATCTGCACCTAATTTGGTCCAAATTTGTTTGAGTCCACAGTGTTCTTTGGAGGTAGGTAGACTACAACTCCAAAACCCAAGGTTAATGCCCATTAAAGCCTTTCAGTATTTTCTGTTGGGTCATAGGAGCTCTATGTGCCAAGTTTAGTTCAATTCCATCATTGGAGTTCAAAATGCTCTTTGATTGTAGGTGAACTATAAATCCCAGCAACTACAACTCCCAAATGACATTAATCTTCCCCCCACTACCACAACAGTATTCAAATTTCGGTGTATTGGATATTTGTGTCAAATTTCGTCTAGTGAATGAAAATAATCCTGCATTTCAAATATTTACATTACAATTCATAACAGTAGCAAAACCACAGTTATGAAGTAGCAACGAAAACAATTTTATGGTGGGGGGGTCACAATAACATGAGGAACTCTATTAAGGGGTCTCGGCATTAGGAAGATTGAGAACCACTGTACTAAGTGCTGCGTCATGATCGATGGAAGGAAACACACGACTATTTGCATACCACTTTCCCAACTGGCCAAGAGGGAAGTGAAGTTTCTATTACATTTTCTAGTGTACAAGGTGGCAGCAATAGCAATCGCAACAGATCTGAAATAAGAATTTCAAATCACTGGGACAATAGAAGTAATCTGTCTTTGAGGTTCATTGCTATTGCTACATCTTTGGAAACCAAAAATCTGATAACTTCACACAGTCAGCACAAAATGGAATGACGACCTTGACCTGCACAACATCATCCAGTATTTTTTTCATAAATGGTGCATACTATAACTATGCTGCTATGATCTAATAAAAATCTAAAAGTAATTAACTGGATTTGTAGGGAAAAAAGCCACGCACCAATGCCTTAATCAAATATGTATTTTTATCAGGGTTCCAAGGCAGCAGTAAATTGGGACATTTAAAAAACTGGGACCTCATCCAATCTGTGATCTGATCAGGGTTCAATGGTTATAATAAATTGGAACTATTAAAACTGGGACCTCATCCAACACTTTATTTTGTCTCAACCACAGAACCTAGTAGTGCTGCTAAGTCAGGAATATTCAATCAAGAAAAATGCTGTGTTGAATTAACTCTTAACAAATATGATGCAACATATACTGGAGTTTCAACACAGATGCACTCATTCTAAAGTTGAGTTGTGGTTATAATAATATTCGTTGCATTTTATTAGGAATCCACAATAATCTATAGTCCTATGAGGCATACATATGTTCTGCTTTCTTGGGCCACGAAGACAAGAGACTTTGGACAACACTCCCTGTTTTGGCCCATCTTTTCACAAAAGTTAATGGAGTAGAGAAACAGAATTATCTCAGAATTATAGTAAGGAGCTGAAATTTTATTTTACATCTATTTCTGCTATCTTTTCACAAAAGAACCAAAGCAGTGTTTCTCAACCTGGAGGTCGGGACACCTGGTGGGGTCATGAAGGGGTGTCAGTGGGGTCACCAAAGACCACCAGAAAAACAGTATTTTGTGTTGGTCATGGGGGTTCTGTGTGGGAAGTTTGGCCCAATTCTATCATTGGTGGGGTTCAGAATGCTTTGATTGTAGGTGAACTATAAATCCCAGCAACTACAACTCCCAAATGTCAAGTCTATGTTCCCCAAACTCCACCTGTGTTCACCTTTGGGCATATTGAATATTCATGCCAAGTTTGGTCCAGATCCATCATTGTTTTAGTCCTCAGTGATCTCTGGATGTAGGTGAACTACAATTCCAAAACTCAAAGTCAATGCCCACCAAACTCTTCCAGAATTTTCTGTTGCTCACGGAAGTTCTGTGTGCCAGGATTGCTTCAATTGCATAGTTGGTGGAGTTCAGAATGCTCTTTGATTGCATGTGAACTATAAATCCCAGAAACTACTCCCAAATGACAAATTCACACACACACACCTCCATCCCCTGCAACCCCACCAGTATTCAAATTTGGGCATATTGGGTATTTGTGCCAAATCTGGTCTAGTGAATGAAAATACATCCTGCATATCTGATATTTACATCCTGATTCATAACAGTAGCAAAATTACAGTTATGAAGTAGCAACAAAAATAATTTTAAGGTTGGGGATCACCACAAAATGAGAAACTGTATTAAGAGGTCACGGCATTAGGAAGGTTGAGAACCACTAAACTAAAAGAATGGTTGCCATAACGCATAGGTTCAGAGTCACATAATCTGGGTACAGAGTAAACCAAACTAAAAATTAGACTAGAATGAAAACAGACTTTTGAGCCACTGTTTCAAATATGGGTTAAATGTTTTCATTTCTGTGAATTTAGCTTGTGTAGGGTATCTACAGCTGCAATATTAAATTGCAGTTTCCCAAATATCAAAAACATATGTATTGATTTAAAGTATATTAGCATTTAGGAAGGCTCGGGGCTAATAGGACGAGGAGAACTACTTTACAGCTTTGGGGAGCTTCCTAAATTCAAGTAAAACACAAAATTGAGGTCCTTTACAAGAATCTAACATTTTTAAATACTCAGGCCTCTCCAAATACTGAAAATACAGAAGTCAGGTGTACACTTTTTCACTAGTAGACCCACTTTCTCCAGTAAAAAAAAAAAAAGCCAAAGCCAAACCATTTCTATTAGCAAAATTAACCCTCTTTGTTTCATAAATGACTCCACAGGAAGATGCAACTTGGTCTCTGGAATACCTTTGTGTTCACAATTCATGTTGTGTGTATGCTTTTTATTAAAGAAGAATGGGAGAAAGCGTGAGAGCGAATGGAGCTCAACAGTAAGATGTTAATCTCTCGTGGAAAGAAGACTTTGCTCTCAGTAGGGTTACTTAAGGAAAATAGGGAAACAACCAGGAAAAACAGCTGTCTTAAAGCCGATATTAGTATTAAATGCAGTTAAAAAGCGAGTAAATAATGGTAAAGCACGAGCAACCTGATGCATCTGGTTTGCTTCAGAAAGAGCTTCAAAGGGCAAGAATATTAAAAAAGAACGTGGGTTGCCTTAAAGCTAAGAAAGGAACGCACTTTCCATTTCAGAAAAAGGAAATCTGCCTCTTCCCACACGGAATGTTAAATCTGAAAAAGTCTTACTTTAAGACTGAATCATATCTACTTAGAAGAAGAAAAATATTCAGTGCAAATAATGTTTTTGATGGATAAAATATTAAGCCTTTGAAGCTTAATGTTTGAAGCTAGTCCAGTTTTCGAAACCAAGGGCCTATACTGTGACTTTACATATCTATCTTAAAACAGGGTTTTTGTCTGATGATCTCATAACTTAGATTAGAACAAGTGATTCTAAAACTGATGAATCAACTAAGCACAGCCAAGAAAAAAGCAACCCAAACAAACTCATACTAAGTGCTCTATGTTACGACGTCCTTCCATTTCACATCACTTCAGAGAATTGTAACTTATGGAGTTGAAGAGAAGCACAAAAAGAGAAAAATGCATTGTGATATTTGAGTTACTGAGGCCCCATCTACATGCTAGATAAAATCCAGATTATCTGCTTTGAACTGGGTTATGTTAGCTCACACTGCCATATAATCCAGTTCAGTGAAAACAATATGGCACTGTAGAATGGGTGTTAGTAACTTCATATTCAAAGGAATATAAGTCCAGTTACTTTACTTCACAAAATGGAGTGGTTTCTGTCTAAAAAATAAATTGATCACTTAAAACCACACATTAATTCCAGAGGTATTTTAGTGGGCATGTCCCTAGGCTACTAGTCTGAACAGTCCTTGGGAGAATTTAAACTGCTTTTATAGAAAATGCATGGCAACCTAAAATCAGCCAGAACATTTTAGTACAACAAAGAGGAATATGTAGCCTTCCAGACTATAATTTCCATCAGTGCCATGAGCTATGTTCAAGGACTCTGTATTCAAGGATTGCAATTTAAGACCAATTCCAGGACTGTTGTGCTGGAGGAAAGTTCTGAGAGTGCCTTGGACAGCGAGAAGATCCAACCAGTCCATACTTCAGGAAATAAAGCCCGACTGCTCAATGGAGGGAAGGATAGTAGAGGCAAAGATGAAGTACTTTGGCCACATCATGAGAAGAAAGGAAAGCTTAGAGAAGACAATTATGCTGGGGAAAATGGAAGGGAAAAGGAAGAGGGGTCGACCAAGAGCAAGATGGATGGATGGCATCCTTGAAGTGACTGGATTGACATTGAAGGAGCTGGAGGTGGTGACAGCTGACAGGGAGCTCTGGTGTGGACAGGGTCTATGAGGTCACGAAGAGTTGGAAGCAACTGAATGAATATACAACAACCAGATAGCCACAGAGGTGTTCAGTAGAGGAGCTACATAGCACTTTCTTTGGTGCTGCTAGGATTTTCTTGGCAAGATTTATTCAGAAGGGGTTGCTCTTACCTTCCTCTGAGGTTGAGAGTTTGTGACTTGTCAAGGCCCCCCAAGTGTGTTGCCATGAAGAAGCAGGAATTTGAACTCTGATCTCCAAGTCATCTTTCAGCCCTCAAACCACTACACTATGCTGAATGTCCTCTCTGCTCAATTCAAAAACTGATGACACAATCTTAGATATGGGTACCAAACCAAAAAATGATTCCAGCTGCACTCCTCTCAAATGATAGACTGTAGTAGCTT
The DNA here is from genome assembly GCF_037176765.1 of Anolis sagrei. NCBI lineage: Eukaryota > Metazoa > Chordata > Lepidosauria > Squamata > Anolidae > Anolis > Anolis sagrei. The sequence continues at coordinate 167,294,247 of NC_090021.1, read as the reverse complement.
CTTTCAAGTAGACAAACTGACATGGTTATTGTACCATTCAGTTAAGGTGAGGTTACATCAGGGAAACTCTTTTCAGGCTCACTGCTGACTGGACCAAAGAAATCTCTATGCTCTTGACTTAGGGCGGTTCCAGACAGCACCAAATTGCGCACTTTATTCAGAAGCAAAAAAAATCCCAGGACCTAAGATGTCCAGGTATAAACCTATTGATTCTGGGATTTCTGCCTCTGTCATCCACACTTGTTGCTTTGTTGCAGGATGTTGCAGCCTTCAAGATGGCTGCCACAGAACTTCTGCCAGAAATTTTGGCAAACATGCAAAGATGCGAATCATAGTGTAAGTTCTGTTCCTGGGTTATATAAGCTGCATGGACATCTGTGCAGACAGGGTGTTGTTCTTGGGTTATGTATGCCTGTTCCTAATAGCTCTTATTGTGGAAAGATGTACAATGTTGACTAGGGGGGCTTTGTTCTGGCCAGAAAAAAATGTGCCCTCCACACGTTTCATGAAGTTTCTGGCACACAAAGAAAGTTTTCCAATTCTATTCAACTGTCACCTTCTTTTTAGGAACCGACCAATCAGGAACAAACATCTAAAACCTGGGAACAAAACCAAATAAAAAATCCTGTGACTTTCGAATGCAGGGACATACAGACATTCGAAGATGTGGATTTTCGGCTCAGAACTGGGATATTCTTGCACTTGAACATCTCATGTTTTTTGCTGTTTGTAGCAATTGTTTCCGCATTTATAGGTAACGGCATTTGGCCACCCACCAATTTGCTGTGGGAGCTCCTGGGATAAAGATAATGTCTGGACAGGCCCTTACTGTCTGGTAGAAGAAGCCATTGTCATCTGACTGGTTGGACCCAGCTCCTGGCTCCTCTTTCTGCAGTAGATGAAATTACATTTTTTAAAGTCTGAAATCCACTTCTAACCCAGAAGTAATAAAGGAATTGAAGGCTTTCACATCTGGAAGGCTGCCAAAAGTGGAATGTGTGTAACAGTTAGAACCTCGAGCCCTTCAATTAGCATACCAAAAAACAAAACAAAACATGGCATTGACCCTGGATGCATCTACACTGCGGAATTAATGCAGTTTGGCATCACTTTAACTACTATGTCTCAATCCTATGTAATCATAAGAGTGAGAGTTTTACAACGTCTTTGGCCTTCTCTGGTAAAGAGTGCTGGAGTCCTATGATTTCAAAGCATTGAGTCACAGCAGTTAAAGTGGTGTAAAACTGTATCAGTTCTACAGTGTAGATGCACCTCTTTTTGGTCAGGGTCTTATAATGAAGGCCTCAATCTCTCAAGGAATGATGGAAGAGCGGGGTATGCATTACTGTAATATTCTTTTTTAAAAAGCAGAAAAACAGGCACACATGCTTGTTTCTAGAAAAATGCCTTACTTATCCCTATTCAGCAACAGAACAACAACAAAATAATCCATCGTGTTACCAGGCATGGAAAGTTAACAGTAGAAGGTTAATATAGTTTTTAAAAACCAATGTCAGTAATTAGGAAAGCAATTAAAATCTCATACAAAGCCAAGTTCTTTGTGTGGCTTTTGCTCACCATATGATTTCCCTTCTATATCTTGGCACTGCAATTGTTAGATTTACTATAAATTAATTTCTCTCCTAATAAGGAATGAGGGCTGAGTCTGCAGAGCCTATATTCTAGTAAATCTTTTGCAAAACGTGGTCCATTTAGCAGCAAGACAAAGTGTGCAGCAAGTGAAGTCATAGTGGCAGCAAGATCTATGGCACAGATTCACTGTGTGGTTGCCGTTGCCAATATGTGCATTAAAATCTTAGACCTGAATTACATTATACATTATGGGATTAGTGAATCTTGGGGCAAAGTTATAAAACTCATCTTTACTGTCTGTGTAAGCCATCATTAGGTGAACAGTCAATAAAAACATAAAGCACTAAAGTTCCACTCAACTGGATAACTTGAAGCTTATTTTAGTCAAGCCCTACTGCATTTTTTACATAGTCATATGTCACAAGGAAGGCAGCTTTTCCTTTTTTATTATTGATAAAATCACCGGCTACCTTTGCAAGAGCTGGGTAATATATTATTTTTTATCTGCCAGCATTGCACACTAAGCTAGGCACTTGAGTTACTTCAGTTTTGCCTTCTCTAGGGACTAGTTCACACAAACATGTTCGCTACTGAAGCATCATGTGGTGATTTGTATCTGCAGATGAGCTCTCTCAGGTCACCTGCACTTAAGATAGAACTTGTACATCAATGCAGCACAGGATCTTCAGAAGAGCTCCTTTATGCATCTAGCTGCAAGGCATCAAATGCCTAGGACGCAAACAGCGAGAACTCCTGCAGCTCCAAGGCAGGGTGAGCTTTCAAAAAATGTTGCTGGACTGCAGTTACTTTCAGTCCTAGCCAGTACAACCAGGGCTGAGGGATGATAGAAGTAGTAATTCAGCAAAATCTGGAGGGTCATTTCTAGATCAGGGGATCGTTCATTTCCAACCCCTGCACTCTTGAAATCTAAGACTATAGGCAACAGTGACAGGGCCATACTGTACAGCCTTGTTGCAATCTGAAGCACTGCCCATCTGGGGATGAAGGAATCTGACAGCACAGTTGCAAAATTCACCTTCCCGGTTTTAGCTTATCCCATTTTAACAATGTGTATGAAAAGAAATCCCATGAATGAGAGAAAAGTTATTTTGTGCTGGTAACCTTCCTTGTCCTCTGATGTCTCCTCTCCTATATTCAGTCATAATTGATGGGATTTCTCCTTCCCTCTCATACTCACACACTTCAATTTCAGATAACAATTTACATTGTTTTGAAAATTTACCATATTCGTCTGCATACAAGCATAACCAGAACTTCTACATAGAAATTAGCATCCTGTTGGTTAGTCACAACTGTTGTTGTTGTTGCTGTTGTGTGCCTAAAAGTATCTTTTGGCTTACAGAGATAATAATAATAATAACAACAACAACAACAACAACAACAACACTTTATTTATACCCCGCTACCATCTCCCCAAGGGACTCAGTGCTGCTTACATGAGGCCGAGGCCGAATACAAACAATACAAGCAATAATAACAACAACAGTACAAGCAATTAAAATAAAAAACATAGACAATAAAAATACAACATTATCAATAAGACAACACACAATTAAAAACAGTGGGAAGGCCAAATGTAAAGTTAAAATTGGAAGTAATGCTGGGACATGGATGAAAAGGTGATAGTGGCGTTTGTGGAAGAGATACTGCACTGTCCTTATATCCCAGGATCTGATCTCAGATTATCTGCTTATCCCAGATTATATGGTAGTGGAGACTCATATAATCAACTTTACATCAGATAACCTGAGATCAGATCCTGGGATATAAGGACAGTGTAGAAGGGACCTAAGGTAAACCCATCAGAGAGTTTTCTTGGCAAGATTGGTTTGCTTTCCTCTGAGAATGAGAGAATGTGACTTGCCCAAGGTCACCCAGTTGGTTCCCATGGCCAAGTAGGAGACCCTGATCTCCAGGGTCCAAGTCTAAGGGTCAAACCGATAGAGTCCAAGTCCAATGGTCAAATTTGGCTTTAGCCTATAAAGCCCTAAACGGTTTCAGCCCAGCTTATCTGTCCGAATGTATCTCTCCTTATGAACTATCTAGGACTTTAAGATCATCTGGGGAGATGCTGCTCTCAATCCTGCCTTCTTCGCAGGCACGTCTGGTGGGGATGAGAGACAGGGCCTTCTCAGTGGTGGCCCCTCAGCTGTGGAACTCCCTCCCTAGAGACATTAGATCAGCCCCCTCCCTCCAGACATTTTGTAAAAAAAGTCAAAACATGGCTCTCTGAACAAGCTTTTGCAAATGCAGCATAATAGGTAAATATAGAACTATGGTACAGCTTAGACGATGCAATTGGAAAATGAGTTTAATAAGACGACGCTGATGATTATATGTTTTTAATGGTTTTTGTATGGTTTTTATATTATGTGCTAAATGTTTTTAAACTGTGTTTTATGTTTGTTGTGGCATCAAATTGTTGCCAACTTGTAAGCCGCCTTGAGTCGCCTTTGGGCTAGGAAAGGCAGGATATAAATACAGTAAATAAACAGTAAATAATAAACAAACCCCACTGACTCTTTAATCACAATTGGAGTAGATCATTCAATCAATTGCTAAATGATGAGTGGATCTATTCTAATTAGGACTAACAGAGAATTTAGACCTGAGTTTGTGTAACAGGTACAGTTCAGCTGCCATAGAATATGTGGACTTTGAATGCACTCTGTAAAGAGAGAGGTGACAATATCAGAAAGTAACCGGCCTGAGTGACTGGAAGTCAGGAGTGGCCAATGTGTAGTCCATGTGGCACAGCCTGTAAGAATTTGAAGTCTGCCTAATATTTATTTATCAAATCAGGGGTGAACCAAGGGTGCATTTGTATTGTATTAAAAAAACAAACAAAAACCCAAAGTTTGAAAACTTGGCATTATAATAAATGTCCTTTGACCAGTAGCTGGCCACTTGGAGTGCCTCAGGTCTCACTGTGAGAAGGTCCTCCATTGTGCATGTGGCAGGGCTCAGACTGCATTGCAGTAGGTGGTTTGTGGTTTGCTCTACTCCACACTCGCATGTCATGGATTCCACTTTGTAGCCCCACTTCTTAAGGTGGACTCTGCACCTCATATGGTGCCAAAGTGCAATCTGTTCAGCGCCTTCCAAGTCGCCCAGTTTTCTGTGTGCCCAGGGGGGAGTCTCTCATTTGGTATCAACCATGGATTGATGTTCTGGGTTTTAGCCTGCCACTTTTGGACTCTCGCTTGCTGAGATGTTCCAATGAGTGTCTCTGTAGATCTTAGAAAACTATTTCTTGATTTAAGGCATTGGCATGCTGGCTGATATCCAAACAGGGGGTGGGCTGGAGATGTCACTGCCTTGGTCCTTTCACTATTGGTCGTTACTTCCCAGCAGATGTCAGATGGTGCAATACCAGCTAAACAGTGTAATTTCTCCAGTGGTGTAGGGCGCAAACATCCTGTGATAATACAGCACGTCTCATTAAGAGCCACATCCACTGTTTTAGTGTGGCGAGATGTGTTCCACACTGGGCATGTCTTCCTAATGACATGGGTTCAAATGTAGAAAAGGGTTAACAAAATAATCAAAGGATAGGAGCAAATTTCCCATGAAGAACATAGGTTTCTGTCCTTCTAGTGGTCTTCCACCTGAGAAACTGTCTGTCCACTGTCTGAACGGACTGCATTACAAAGGTCCGAGGTAACCAGCATGATTCAACATGGCTCTCCCTATGTCCTTCTGTTCAGGCTTACATTTCTTTTGCATCTCCCCCATGGCTGCAAGGCTCAGTTGACTAGAAGTAAAACTGTCAGCCTACATGCATACTGCAGTAGGTCTATTCTCAAATATTGGATACAAGTTGTGACAGACACAAATTGGTGCTCTTACTGCTCTCATCAATGAGAACCAACACTGTGATCAGACAGAAGTGAGGTTAATGTGCTATGTGGATATAGCAGAGAAAAGAGAAATAATATGCTTGTTCATGTGGTATAACTTACAGTTTTCCTTTGGGGATTCATACGATAAACATTTTTTTCTTAATACACAATTAAAAGGAATGAAATTGCCTAGAGGAAAAAGGTGATATTTCTGTGCCTATTAATTGTGGGATAAGAATCAAATATATGAGTTAAAAATATAATCTTGGTCCATCAGCTTCTAAGCACACCTGCTGTTCTCCATTTCAATCTCAAACGTTTCCAGGTCAGAAAGGTGAATAATTATTAGAGAAGATAAACCAGAATTATAAAAGCATTGAACTGACGGTTTTTAATAGGTTCTTACCAATTAACTGTCACTCCAGGGAATACATTCTATTTCGAAAGAGAATTTATCACTGAATGAAATGTTAACAACAATTATTCCACGTCCAATTGGAACATTAGCCCCAGAAACAGACGGGATCATTCCTTGAAGTCTGCCAAACATTTTAGCACATGACACCGGCCCTTTAACAGATGGGCTACTTACTCCTTAGCTTGCCAGGATACTAATAAAGATGTTGGCTTCTGCAAAATGAAGGACACATGCCTCTCAAATTGCCAACATCCAGACTGGAGGTTGGACTTTAAAAAAAAAAGGAAGAAGAATTTGCAGGGTGGGTGGTTGGGGAGAGGAGGGGGGTTCAGGTTAGCAGTGCCAGACATAAATTTCAGTGACACTCGTACAAAACCTTCACCAAACTACAATTAACCCATCAGTGCCACTGGGCGTATATATCAATAATAAATGTGACTTTTATTAGACAGGCTGCCTTTTGTGCCATAAAAAGGGTATTTACTTTTCAGTCTGTTTTTGGACAAATGCAATTATTTTAATTGTCAGATATTGGAAGCTCATTTTGACATTTGGATTCCTCATGGAAAAAAATAACTTTTCCCCCCATAAATTGAAATATAACAAATGGCAACAATTTACAAAAGGAAACAACTGAGGTCAGGCTTAGGCTCACACACTATCTGTGATCAATGAACCAAATGCTGTCCACAAGCTATGAACAGAAAGCCTTTTTTTTATCTGCAAAACTCACACAAACATACATATTCAAAGGAAAGGGGCAATCATTTGATTGGGCTGGCTGCTTTGGCTTTTAGGACTGCAAGTTGTGCAAGCCTTTATAAGACGAAGAATGTGAAATCTGATGGGATGATCACAAGAGAGGCAAAACATTTCATCTGCCATCTCAGCATCCCTACACTGGAGGTCTGTAGGGAAAAGGCTTCTCCTTTCTCCCTGGATGCACAATTGCATCTGGATGGTGGTAGGCATACTCCACAGAAAGTAGCCATTTTACTTACACAGTTTTCCTCATATTGTACTTTCCCCCACCTTATTGAAAGTGTAATTCCACTGTTTTGTCCCCTATGGTGATCATTTACAATGTCGTAATGTTTTGATTTTATATTGTTGTGTCGTTTTTGTATTTTACGTTATTTTATTTTCTGATTTTCTGTTGTGTTTTTGTGTTATATTGTGTATATTGTATAAATGGGCGTGGCATCATGTAAGCCACCCCGAGTCCCCTTGTGCCGATGGTGGCGGGATATAAATAAAGTTGTTGTTATTATTATTATTATGAGCTCCTCTCCCACAAATGTACCTTTTCATTGCTATCTCATCCAGTGTTTTATCATTTTATGCCGTGCATTTGTATTGTACACAGTGTTTTATTTTCCATTATGTTATTTTGTACTGTTTATTTTACTTGATTGGTTTATTTATTTTATTGTGATGTTATTTTGTTGTTTATATTTTGTGTTGCTGTAATGTATCATTGGGCGTGGCTTCATGTAAGCCGCTCCGAGTCCCCTTTGGGGAGATGGTGGGGGGGGGGGGGGGGGGTATAAATAAAGATGATGATGATGATGATTATTATTATTATTATTATTACTACTACTACTACTAGCCGTCCCTGCCACGCATTGCTGTGGCCCAGTCTGTGTTTTGTGTGTGTATATATGTGTGTCTTGTGCATGTGTTGTAATGTAATTTTTATTTTTTGGCTTTTAAAGTATCTTCCGCTGTGTTTTCCTGTGTGTTTTTATGGATGATGGTCACTCATTGGCCTGATAGGTGTATTGTGTCCAAATTTGGTGTCAATTCTCCCAGTGGTTTTTGAGTTATCTTAATCCCACAAATGAACATTACATTTTTATTTATATAGATGATGATGATGATTATTATTTGGATTGAAAGCAGAAGAGATCTCAAATATTTCCTTGCACAATGCCCAAAAGAATGCTTGAAAGTCTAGTTCTATCAAACTCACAGACTAAGGGGTCTAGGCCCTTGGAACTGGCATGCTCAGTGATACAATAATTACTTTGCCTCAAATTAATGAAGAACAGTTTGAGCAGTCAAATAGTTACATGGAAGCAAAGGAAAATAATTCCAGCATATTCTCATCTAGACTCATCTTTCTTCATGAGATGGCTCCACACATACTGCTCCCAAGAGCATCAAGGATGAGAGCTTGAAGGCCCCAGATCATGCCAACTACACCCAACTTTTTAGGAAAAGGCAACATTGATAAAATTTCACTCCATAGGCAAAGCCAACAACATGACTTGCAAAGCAACATTGACAATGTAAAATATTAGGCTCAAAGGAACTATTCTAGCTTTTGAACATATGGATTTCTCCATGTTCGATGAATCCACAACACAATCTTAAGTTAATTAAGATTAAGGTGATTCTAAGGCAGTGGTTCTCAACCTGGGGTCCCCAGATGTTTTTGGCCTTCAACTCCCAGAAATCCTAACAGCTGGTAAACTGGCTGGGATTTCTGGGAGTTGTAGGCCAAAAACATCTGGGGACCCCAGGTTGAGAACCACTGTTCTAAGGAGATGGTACATGGGACGAGCAGACTAGGGAAGCCGATATTGCTCTCATCAGAAATGAATATCAGATTAAGGCAAACAATAATGTGGTGTTGTAGGTTTTTCGGACTATATGGCCATGTTCTAGAAGCATTATCTCCTGATGTTTCACCTGCATCTATGGCAGGCATCCTCAGAGGTTGTGAGGTCTGTTGGAACTAGGAAATTTGGGTTTATATGAAGGTTATACCTGCCATAGATGAAAGCAAAACATCAAGAGAGAATGCTTCTGGAACATAGCCATATAGCCCGAAAAACCTACAACAACCCATGGATTCCAGCCATGGAAGCCTCGACAATACAATGATGTTGTGTATTCCAAGATACTCTTAATTGCAAAGAATTTCACACTGCTTTTCCCCAGTAATGCCTATATTAACATAGGTATGAGCTTTATGAGTTATGTATAGGGCAAGCAGGATCTATCTACAGTTCCAGACCCCGAAAAGATGTTATATAGGGATTTGCCTATATTAGCTTTGGATCACATAGGGAAAGATTAACATGCCTGGGGAATTTGTTTTGTTGTCTGTGCCCCTGTTCCCCTCACTTTCTGTCCCTGTGATAACTGGATTTAGAAAAAAATGACTTTTGGTGGAAACGATTGGTGGGAAAGCTTCCTTGGAGACAACTTTTCCTCATGAAAATTCTTTCAAGAGCGTGTTTCCCTTCCAAGGGGTAGATTTCTCTCACTTTCTGTTGTCTGACCTTTGTTCTTAACTATGAGTGATAAGTAAGTCGGATGTTTGTAACTTGGGGACTGCCTATGATGTGTTTCTAAGAGAGAAGGGACTAATAAGACTGGTGGTAAGATGTCTGGGATGCCATTTTTGGGATCACTTCCCTAATTTTCTGCTAGCAAAGGTACATCCTCCTTCTTCATTAAAGACATGCTGCAATCCCCACTCCCTTCCCTTCCACTCACCTTTCTCGCTCCTCCTTCATCCTTTCAAATTCTTCTTCTTTAAGAGTTCCAGACTTGACGTTTCCTTTCTGGTCACCTTTTACACCTTTGTCGTCTTTTTTCTTCCCAAACCTGATTAAGAAATGGGGAAAGGTCATATGAAGGAAGAGAAGAAATAGTAGGGAAAGTATGCATAACTGAAAATCCACACTGAGTGATTAAAGCAAGAACAGCATAATGTGCTTTTTGTTTCAGCTACGCCTTTCGAAATAGAGTGGATAACACTATTCAATAAACTTAAAAATTCCTCAGAGTATGAATTAACTAATTTTCCATACACTTGGAGCTTAATTTTTTCCAAGATATCATCAGTTAATGTATGCTAGAGATTTCTCAAGATGCTGAATGAATGGGATTTTTTTTCAATACTAGCCTACTATTAGCATAAATTTTAAACAAGCTGAAGGGGCTTGTTTCCCCAAGGACAGCGTGCGTCTAAATAATCCTTGGCAGCCTCAAGCCCAGGCACAGAACCCTTATGCCATGTTCTCGAACTGAAGACACTGCACTGCTTTAACTGTTCTCTAGTTTACCTTTGGAAATGAGATACATGGTGCCGCACTGTATGAATAAGAACTGTGCTCATTTAAGGAAAAAAAGCACTTTGCAAAACCCACTTCTTTTTCCCATTAGAAACATACAACAAGGCACAGGTGCAAAGGGTGCAGATGTCCTGAAAAAGCTGTTCTCATATGTGCTAAGACAGGGGTCCTCAAACTAAGGCCCGGGGGCCAGATACGGCCCTCCAAGGTCATTTACCCAGCCCTCACTCAGGGTCAACCTAAGTCTGAAACGACTTGAAACCACACAACAACAACAACAACAACAACAACAATCCTATCTCATCAGCTAAAAGCTGGCCCACACTTCCGATTGAAATACTTATAAGTTTATCTTTGTTAAAATTGTTCTTGATTTTAATTATTGTATTTAAGTGCTTTTTGCACTACAAATAAGGTATGTGCAGTGTGGATAGGAATTCATTCATGTTTTATTCAAATTATAATCCGGTCCTCCAACAGTTTGAGGGACTGTAACCTGGCCCTCTGCTTAAAAAGTTTGTGGACCCCTGTGCTAAGACAACTATTTGCTCAATGCAGAAACTATAGCATGACCTCACAACCTCTGAGGATGCTTGCCATAGATGCAGGCAAAACGTCAGGAGAGAATGCTTCTAGAACATGGCCATATAGCCTGAAAAACCTACAACAACCCAGTAATTCCGGCCATGAACGCCTTCAACAATATAGCATGATACATGTTTTTATTCCACAACTGATGGCTGCTGTTGGAACTTATCATTTAGATCAGGCATCCTCCCACTGCGGCCCTTCAGCTGTTTGGGCCTCCAACTCCCAGAAGCCCTAATGAGCTTGTTCAATAGTCAGGAATTCTGGGAGTTGAAGGCCCAAACAGCTGGAGGGCCGCAGTTTTCGGATGACTGACTTAGATCAATGCATGATTCTAATTTTACTGGTTGGAATTTGCAAGTTGGGTTACTTCCCTGACAGTTCAACAAAAAACATATAATACAGTGCATGATTTAGAATGAGGAAATGCAGATTTTAGAGAAAATAGATGGGGATCCACAGGTTGAGAACCACTGCTTTAAGTAAATTGACTCCAAACAAAGTGATTCTTAAGCCAAAATCACAACACAGGAAAAACATAAAGCAGGCCCAGGCTGAGTTTATATGAAGGCTCTGTCTCGCCTTCATGACATAGCATCCCTGTCTCAATTTGATCCCATTTACTACCACACACATCTGTTTCAATCCAAACTGAACTCAATTTGGAAATCTACAAAGGATCCCCATTATATAGTCACACTGGTGCTAGGTCTTTCTTTCCTACTGTATGCATATGTTCTCTGTATCGGCTTGTCTGGTCACACGGTCAGTAACTGCAATGTTTGCTTTATTTTTATTTGTTTGGATTCCTGCAATGCATGCAGATATTTGCTTAATCAAACCTACTTTCTTTCCCCTTCATTGCCATTTCTGGATGCTGGGAGAAGGGAGCTATCCTTTCATGTTGGGAATGGTGACCTGGGTGACCATCTGATCTAGGTGAGCATCCATCAACCTGACCCTTCCCCATCTCCAATACAATTGCAACCCCAATCCAAACATTGGTCTCCCTAAAAACAACAGAGTGAAATGAAGATTTTTTAAAAAATTTCAGGTTCTCAGTCATCAGTTTTATGTGAAAGAGCCCACCACAATTTTTTTTAACTATTCCAGGAAATGGAACATAAGAAAAAACTATGGAATACTTTATAACTCACTCAGCATTTAGGCCCAATTCCCTAGAAGGAGTAATTAATATTGCAATGTAATAGATCAAAACCACTTCTTCCCTGGGCCAAATGAAATCTCTGCCATAGCATATTTTGCACATGAAATCCACAACGTATCTAAATAAATGTAATCCAAACGTAATCTTTTCCATACCACATTTTGCAAATAAAATCCACAATGTATCTAAATAAATACATTTTGTATTTATTGGTATAATCTTTAGGTGATTTCTCATGTCCTTTTGTAAAATGAGAAAAATGCTCCTTTATTCATTAAACAACTCTATGGCCTCCAGCATGTTGGCTGAAGTATATTTTTTCTGGTATGTTGGCATTTCTCCAGTGACCAGCACTGAAATTCTACATTTCAGTGCAACCTTATATAACTCAAATACTAATGAATTCAAGCTGTGAGACTATAGTTGAATACAACAAAGTTAGATGCTAAAAGGTAACACACTGCCTCAGACATATCCTCCAGTGTTCACTATAGACTTCATGCCAACAAGCAAGCCAGGAATGACTCAGTGCAATGTGATACACATTTGTATGTGATAGATATCCATACTTATGGGACTAGAGTGTGTAAATGTGGGGGTGCAGTACAGTCACATACAGTTTAGATACTCCCTGGTGCCTGGATCTTTCAAATGGTCAGCAAAACAGAATTAGGTTTACTCGAAGGGCTATCAATGTGAACCCAGGGAAATATGGCACTACTCTAAAACACACCGTAATCTTTGGTAAGTTTTGAAACATGTCTAAATGGTTGCATGGGGAGCAAGGAGTAAACAAAGAAAGAGAAAGGTAGTAGGTGCAAAAAAACTTAGGAATTTTTACTCACTGCATCCAGCCTATTGTGTGGGGGTTTTTTTACAACTGCATAAGCCCTTGGAAGTTTCAAAGGCTCTATCACTGATAGCTGATGGCTCCCATGAGAGCAAGACAGTGAATTTGCTCCAGGTTTTGGACAACTGTAAAGGAACTGTTCAAGCTGTTGAACTTATTTATAGGATAAGATTCAGCACCTTGGATAGTTCCCAACTTTTGCTACACCGGGTGTTTTATACTTTAGCTCCAACAATTCCTGACAGTTGACCAAGCTGACTGGGGATTTTATTTTTTAATCTTTTTATTTATTTAAAGCATTTATATTCCGCCCTTATCACCCTGAAGGGGACTCAGGAAGAGCACAACATATAAACAGCAAACATCCAATGCCAAAACATACTAGACCATACACATACAAAAACATTTAAATCACTTATCTTGACGTTAAAATCCTCTAGTTAGAACTTGTCTCAACAACCATATAGAATTTGGTTGGTATACTAAGAGTTCCTATCACCGGCTCATTACACAGTCCCAAAGGCTTGGTCCTCCACAGCCCATGTTTTTATCATCCTTATAAAGGACCAGAGGGAGGGGGCTGATCTTATCGCATTAGGAAGGGAGTTCCATAGGTGAGGGGCAATCACTGAGAAGGCCCTCTCTCTTGTTCCCACTAAATGTGCCTGAGATGGTGGTGGGACCGAGAGCAGGGCCTCCCCAGAAGATCTTAATCTCCACGGTGGTTCATAGGGGGAGATGCGTTCGGACAGGAGTTGAAAGTCCCAAATACCCAGAGGATCAACAGTTGACAATCACATGGTCCAATTGTGGCTATTACCTCATATGACCAAATTCCCCGCCCCACTGACCATGTGAAACATTGTTAAAAAAGCAATGGGGAAGGACCTAGGAAAGAATTTCCTTCCTCTATGTCTCTGAACAAATGTGTGGTTGTTGTTCCTTTTTCAGTTCTTCCACTCTTGGATGCTAATATGTGATGTCTTTTGACCCAGGAACTGGGGGGGGGGGGGGGCAGGCAGAGAAGGTAACAATGAAATACAGTCAGCTTCATACTTTAGCTAGTTTAACCTTCACAGATTTGATTATTCATGGATTTGATTAATATTTTCTCTCCAGGAATCTCTACAGGAAGTTGAAATCTCTCTGATGGAAATTGATCACAGAGTTGCCCCAGAGCACTTAGAGAAGTGTTCTCTCAGATTAAAAAATAGAACTTTTTTGTGTAGTTTTCCCACTTTCATTGGTATTTTGTGCCCCTAGCCCCAGTGAAACTGGAGGGCCTACTGTATAACTAGAGAGCACAAGGCAAGTGAAAGGAGAGGTCATTCCCAGTTGTTATTTTAAATAGCTAAACCTTCACCGCAGGAAAAATACAGCCATCATTTTAGGAGGACCTCTAAAAGGCATAAAGGTAACCAGAAGAGGAGGATATCTGGAGATATTGCAGACAACAACACTTTTGTCCTCTCCCCCAAGAAAAGAACGTGAGAAGCTCACATTGTAGCAGAATATGAATATACCTGTGAATCACATTACAGATTACAACAAGATCACACAATTGTTGTCTACAACTCTATTTGCACAGAATTCCATTATCCATACAAAGGGAAGAATTCAGTATAATTCTTTCCATATAACTTTGTAAATATAATCAAATGCACAGTGCAAAATGCCCCACAAACCAGTTCTGGAAAGGTCTGAATCTAATAGCAGCTGAGGAGAGAGCTTTTTTGTCTAATGTATACATATTCAATGCAAGCAGCACTCACATTGTTCATTCCTCCTTGGCCACATTCCAGATCACACATTTGATCTTGCTCCCGCCTTTCCAAGATAGCTTCATTTAAGCAGGACTTTGGAATAATGTCTGATTTTTCATTTATAGATTTTTAAAATTATTATTGCCACCATGTTTTGTATTACATAATGTAAAAAAACAAAAAAAAAACAACAACAGCAAACTCTCTCCTCTCCACCTTTCAAATGCAGATGGGCTTCTTTTGAACATAGGAAAAAAGAGCCTTTATTTTAATTTTTTTAAAGGGAATTAATGCAACTACAACTGTTATCTGTGAGTGTAATTCTTGTTACCAGAAGATGCTGGTACATTCAAATAAGGTTGTAAACTAAAATTAGTTAATAAACCTAGATGAAAATTAGTTTCTCTTCTTGCCTCAGTTTCATATTGGAGTTTTCCAAAGTCACATATACACCTACACTGCTAAATATAAAATACCTTAGCCCCAGGCTGGAAACTTTTTCAAAAAATTATCTTTTTCTTTCACCAAACCCTTAAAAACCTCTTTCTTCTACATAAAAGAAGAAAGACACAGAAAAAAATATAAAATCATGAAATTGCACCTGCTTAAAAAGACACGCCAGGTAAAACCTGTACATAAGTGAGTAAGTAAGCAAGTAAGTAATAAAACCTGTTCTTAACCTATTACAAAATCTATAACTTTTTCTTACCTCCTCTCTCCTCCACCACTCTATTCTATGTTTCATGTTGCTAAGTGAATACTCTAGGCAATTCCTTTGTGCTGTGAAAGTCAAGCACTTCTTCAAAAATGATGGGACACTATTTCAGGTGTATACAATGCCCAGATCATGAACATCATCAACCTAGTGCAGAAAATATGATGGATTCCTTATGGGGGAAAACCTTCACATGACAAAAATGATTCTATGGTTCTAACCCATGAACAGTCCCACTAGCTCAGTGGTTCTCAGCCTGTGGGTCCCCAGATATTTTGGCCTACAACTCCCAGAAATCCCAGCCAGTTTACCAGCTGTTAGGATTTTTGGGAGTTGAAAGCCAAAACATCTGGGGACCCACAGGTTGAGAACCACTGCCTAGCTGAAGAAAGGCCGACTTGAAAAAGCAAAGGAGCCAACAGTTTTGATGAACAAGACTGAACAAAACTCATTCATACATGTTGGCAATATCATGTTCTTTTCTATGCAAGCCTATTGTTTTAATTCAGAACAGAAAAGGAAGTAGAAGCATTAGACAGAAAATTGATAGAACTAAGAGATCTAGAACAGAGTTCAAAAAGGCTTGTAGACACTGGAAGGATTGGAGGTCAACATTTAGCAGGAGCCATTCCACCAAGGAGAAGTTGCATTTGAGCTCCAGCTGTTAGGCTCAGCTTCTGCCAACCTAGCACTTTGAAAACATGCAAATGTGAGTAGATCAATAGGTACCACCTTGGTGGGAAGGTAATGGTGCTCCAGGCAGTCATGTGGGCCACATGACCTTGGAGGTGTCTACGGATAATGCTGGCTCTTTGCCTTGGAAATGGAGATGAGCACCACCCCCCAGAGTTGGACACGACTAGACTTAATGTCAGGGGAAACCTTTACCTTTTATTTCCTCTTCCTTTTCCCATCCCTGTATCCTTTTTTAACAAGGCTTACTAGATTGTAAGGTAAGTAGGGTAAGAGGGAGACTAGAATCCTTGGAGGTCAACTCACAAAACAAGAATTAGCTAGGTCCTCTTACAGGCAAACTTTAGCCCTTTGGGGTGTTTTGAACTTCAACTCCCACAATTCCTAAGAGCCAGAAAGCTGTCTGGGAATTCTGTGAGTTGAAGTCCAAAACATCTGGAGGGCTGAAGTTCACCCATGCCTGCTAGGCTACATAACTCCATGGTAGCTTTCAGAAGTAAACCATAGAATTGCCAGGAAGACTAGCAAAGTTGAAACAGCAGATACAGGTGTCTCACGATGCTGTCCACTGCCCTTAATTCCTCCCACCAGGTGTAAAAGAGAGCAGATCCTCTGGCAGGAGAAATATCCCCCTCACCCACCCACACACATGCAGTCAAAACCTTTAGTCAGAGATTGTTAGTTATATAAAGAGAGAGGAGACTTAGAAAAAAGAAAAAAAGCACTTGAATATTTAATAATGTTAAACATTTCTAAAATTGATTCCCCCTCCCAAGTATATAAAAAGAAGGGGAAGGGAAAATAATGATAATAACATTTTGGCCTCACACCACTCAGCACACTGTTTTGGTGACACTCTGCACTATGAAGGCAGCTTCAGCTTTAAAGCCATTAGCATGATGCCTTTAATGGAAGGACAATATTCTAAATGCACTGTGCATAATAGGTATGCATACAAAAGCAGGAAGAGGTTCTCTTTTGTGTGACTTGCCATCAGAAAAAAGCAAAAAAGAATGAGTCACCTTAATGTGAAAACCAGTGTAATGTACCTGAGAACAGGTTGTGTAGGCACAATGGATTCTCCCTATGCTGATATTGAATTTAGCATCAAGACCCTGCAAACAAGAAGTGGGCCAAGTTCTAAATGCTCACTGATGGCTATAGGAATATCAGACCATGCCAGTTTGAATGGCACCTTACATGAAGGATTTAAAATTCTTAAACATGCTCTAAAAAGCTGAATGGCTCCAAGGAGCTGCATTCAGACTAGCAGTCTACTTGGGAATGCTGCTGGGAATGCTTCTTCTGAATAAATCAAAGATTGTTTGAGGACCGGGACATCCGTAGGGACACCAAGGTGCTTGTTTATAACGCTATTGTCCTCCCAACCCTGCTGTATGCCTGCGAGACGTGGACTGTCTACAGATGTCACATGAAACTCCTGGAACGATTCCATCAGCGCTGCCTCCAGAAAATCCTACAAATCTCTTGGGTAGACAAGCGGAAAAATGTCAGCATGCTGGAAGAAGCAAAGACCACCAGCACTGAAACAATAGTTCTCCACCATCAACTCGGCTGGACCGGCCACGTTGTCTGGATGCCCAACCACTGTTTCCCAAAGCAGTTGCTCTACTCCGAACTCAAGAACGGAAAATGGATTGTTGGTGGGCAGGAAAAGAGATTTAAAAATGGGCTCAAAGCCAACCTTAAAACTCTGGCATAGACACTGAGAACTGGGAAGCCCTTGAGCGCTCCAGCTGGAGGTCAGCTGTGACCAGCTGTGCTGTAGAATTTGAAGAGGCACAAATGGAGAGCAAAAGAGAGAAACGTGCCAAGAGGAAGGCATGTCAAGCCAACCCTGACCGGGACCGCCTTCCACCTAGAAACCAATGTCCTCACTGTGGGAGAAGATGCAGATCAAGAATAGGGCTCCACAGTCACCTACGGACCCACTGCAAATACACTAATCCTGGAAGACTATCCGACTCGGACAGATGCCCCCGGTGGCGCAGTGGGTTAAACCCCTGTGCCGGCAGGACTGAAGACCGACAGGTCGCAGGTTCAAATCTGGGGAGAGGCGGATGAGCTCCCTCTATCAGCTCCAGCTCCTCATGCAGGGACATGAGAGAAGCCTCCCACAAGGATGATAAAAACATCAAATCATCTGGGCATCCCCTGGGCAACGTTCTTGCAGACGGCCAATTCTCTCACACTAGAAGCGACTTGCAGTCTCTCAAGTTGCTCCTGACACAACCAAAAAAATCCTACTCAGACAATGAGGGATCGCCTAAGTAAGCAAGTACTACCTGGGATGCTTTGTAACAAGCACCAGTCACCTACCCTCACTGGAGCTGGGTTAGAGAATTGGTTAGGAATCCATCAAGGTATAAGGATTGAGATTCATGAGCCTTCCTCCTTCTAACTGCAAAACACTGGCGCTGTCATTTGAATATCAAATGTGCAATTGTGCATAAGAATATTTGTTGCTACACCTTATCATCTCTGATGCAGATGAAAGCAATATTTCTTTTTTTCTGTGCTGAACTGTCCAGGTGATGGCAGGAACTGATTATTCCTAACCCCACTGACATCATCTTTCCTTTGTTTCGCTTTTAATTTCGAGACAGGTTTAAAATGAACTTGCTGTTCTGCGAGCCCACTCCGTTGCGCCTGCAATGAATTTCGTATACACAGGACCTAAAAGCGGTGGCCATGGTAACATTTCATTTCTGTGCTGAAGAGCCAGTTTCCACATCTCAAATGTGTTGATATTTACTTTGAGGATTAAAGAGCAGGGAGGTCTACAAAGTCCTCAGACTTCTAATGCAGGGAAAACATCTGCTGGACAGAGTCCTAAGCAGATTGCTAGTTAAATTCAGCAACTGGGAATTCTTTTGGTTAATTAGGTCTCCCATATCAGGAGATGACACTGGAGATCACTGAGAGCACAGCGGTATTTGAAGCATTTCGTTAGGAAAAAAACATGAATTCAAAAGGTCAGCATGGTGGTCGGGGAGAACAACAAGGGCAAGAACAATAGAATCCGCGGCTTAGGTGGTGTCATCTGTAGAAATGATCAGTGTTTGGAAAAATTCAAAGCCATTTGTGAACTTAATGGAGCAAATAATAATAATAATAATAATAAAGCAAAGAGGGGCAGAAATGAGAGACAGCAAGGGTAGACCCATTGTGGCACATCATGGCAAGGTTTGGAAGAGAGCACTGATGGATTGGTTATGCACAGCCTCCACCCAAACCACTTGCTTTCAGGTCTGGGAAGAGAAGATCTTTGACCTCAATAAACCAAAATGCTCAGAAGGAGAGTTTGCATTACAGCACTGCTGGAGCAGATTACTCGGGAAGATCTAGTTTCAATGGCACTAGCCAGGCCTCTTTCCCTTCTTTTTTGCCAGATGTGAATGCTGAAGTGGAGCCATCTGGTCACACCATTATCAATGCACTTTCTCACTTCTTTCTGATTCTATTAAATAAAACCAGAAAGGTCTGCCAGATGACAGACAGCAGAAGGTGCTTTATACTTTTTAAGCCTTTCTCCATTCCCCTGTACCTGTTTCATCCATCATCTCTCTCCCCCACCCCCCTCTCTCTCCCACACACAATCTCTCCACCTTTTTGATAAGCAATGAGAAATGGGGAGGAATGTGTGTTAAGATATGAAAGAATAAACAAACCAATGTGATGGGGAGCTGCCATGAGGTAGGAGTTATATCAGGAGTAGATATCCTCAACAGAGAGGGAAAGACTTTCTTGAGATTTTCACCTTGATTTTGTAAAGAGACACTCATTGACCTGTGATGGCCCACCAGGAAAGTGGGGGTGATGTTGAAATGTGGGAAACAGAGTCCAGGGGAACTCAGAAAATACCATTTAGTCTTTCTCTGTAAATATGCTATGGAGTTGCCATTTGTTGATTAGAAAGAAAAAGGCATTTTGCATGCTCTTGGAGCCATTTTATCATATTTTATTGACTATTAAAATGGCTAATAAAACAATCCATAGGAACTTGGATATTTGGAAATCTTTGTTCTCTCACCCATTTGAGTTTTCTAAGATCTACAGAGACACTCACCGGAACACCTCAGCAAGCGAGAGTCCAAAAGTGGCAGGCTCAAACCCAGAACCTCAATCAATGGCTGATACCAGATGACAGACTCCCCCTGGGCACACAGAAAACTGGGTGACTTGGAAGGCACTGAACAGACTCTGCACCATGAGATGCAGAGCCAACCTTAAGAAATGGGGCTGCAAAGTGGAATCCACGACATGTGAGTGTGAAGAAGAGCAAATTACAGACCACCTGCTGCAATGCAACCTTAGCCCTGCCACATGCACAATGGTGGACCTTCTTATAGTAACACCAGAGGCACTCTGCGTGGCCAGCTACTGGTCAAAGGACATTTAATCAACTACCAAGCTTGCAAACGTTGTGTTTTGTTTGTTTGTTAAAAATGCAATACAACTGTTTGGTTTGCTCCTGACACGATAAATAAATAAATACCCATTTGAGTACTATTAAAGGAGAGAACTGCAGGCAATTTGTATCCAGATACCACATCCAGTGAAAGTCAATCATAGAATCATGCTGGTGAACCTAAAATTCCTAAAGATGTTTTTTTTTTTCAAGTAAAAAAAAAAAATGTTTATTTGCTTTCCCCTTTTTCATTAGGCCCTGAGCCCACAACTCCAATGAATATGGAGGGCTGGCTACAGATTGTTTGGGAAAATAAGTCCTCTTAGACAGGTGATCTCATATATTGCACCAAGAATGGCCTAAATCCAATTGTTAGTCCCAACTAGATTAGACAAAATGAATTAATGGGAACATTGTAAGGAAAACACTTCTGTAACTTCCACTGAGTCAATGAGTGTACTCTAACAATTGGATTTAGGCCAATGATTGCTGCACTTCCTCGGCTAGGCAGCTTACTCCAGAACGGCAGCTCTCTGACATCCCTCTGCAGTTCCAAATTGTTGGCCAGAAACTGACTTTCTTCTGGGAACGTGCCAATCCTGCAGTTGTTGGGAGATGGGACATGTTGGCACTTTGGATGGAATAAGAGCTTAACACTTGGCTCTGATTTTTGCCAAAAACCTTTGAGTAGGCATTTATAGGATTATGTGAAAAATACTAAAGATTCAGAGAAGGCTGCACATGCTGTACATACTGCACAATGTACATATGCACACATATACACACACATGTAGAGAGCTAAACAAGAGAAGAGCTAGACAAATTCCACATATAGAGGAGATGGTATGCTCCCTCAGCTCCACATATAGAAGTCAACCAGTCTAACCTCTGAATTTTAATTCATTGATGGCAATGTGCTGGTGTCTCCACTACACTATGAAGAACTTTGGAAGTGAAGTGTAAGCTGTTGGCTCACACAGCCATGACCTCTGACACCTTACTTCCCCTCTGGTCTAACAAGGCCCACTCGCTCAACTTATATAGGGCTTGCCTCCTACATGGTTGCACACAGAGTTATAAAAGTTAGGTGAACAAGTGCATGTGAACAGGCTGAATCTTGATCCAGCCCAATTCTAATAATCAAAAAGGAGGAGATATTTTTCAAGCTCCTTCTTCCCCCATATGGCATGGTGATTTGAGGGGAAAGAAAGCTAAGATTTTATACACACTAGAGAACATTTTGGTGACAGCCAGACCAGTACAAAAGGTACACACACTATTTCCACCAAAAAGAAAACAGATTGTTGGTGTTTAACAGGAGGTAGGGAAAAGCTACAGATGAACATTTTAAACTAAGGGAAAAATAACATGAGTTGGGAGCCATCCAGCTCAGGTTGAATAATCTCTTAGAGATGAAGGAATCAATGTTTTCAATTCCTCAACTGATGACAGGACGGGAACAGGGCCTGAGCGTGCAATAAAATTTGGTAGGTAATCTGAAAGTCCTTAAATGCCAAAGTATAAAATGCACCCACTAGAGACTTTTTGTGAGAGGCAACAGGTAGGAGGAGTTTCTATGGCAATCACAGAATGCTCTGAATCCAAAAAGCAGAAGAACTGGAAGTGCCTAGTTTCAGGGAGAACACAGATCTAGCAAGAAGAACAGAATGAAAATAAACTGCACATTAGGGACAGCCAACATGGAGGAACCAGCAAAGGGGAGGGGGGGGGGATTGCAGTTCTCTAACACACAAGGGATGATGATGATGATGATGATGATGATGATGATAACAACAACAACAACAACAACAGCAACAGCCAGCAGAGTAATCTTGTCTGCTATGGACTCATCTTACTGTGTTTCTAATAGTAGTAGTAATAACAACAACAACAACAACACATCTGGGACTTCCGGATTCAGAGAGAGTTTTGGAGCACAATATTCCTGACCTCACGGCTGTGTTAAAAAACAAAGTATGGACTGTCGATGTAGCAATCCCAGGTGACAGCAGGATTGAAGAGAAACAACTGGAAAAAATGACACGGTATGAGGATTTAAAGATCGAACTGCAAAGACTCTGGCACAAGCCAGTAAAGGTGGTCCCAGTGGTGATTTGCACACTGGGTGCAGTGCCTAAAAACCTTGGCCTGCACTTAAACACAATTGGCACTGACAAGATTACCATCTGCCAGCTGCAAAAAGCCACCTAACTGGGATCTGCATGCATTATTTGCCGATTCATCACACAGTCCTAGACAATTGGGAAGTGTACGACGTGTGATCCAATACAACAGCCACTAAACAATATCCCTTATCCATTATCTTTACTACTGTAATTGTGCTGGAAAATACTTGTTACTCTATATGATGTTATATTTTGTTATAGTTAAGAGTCTGGAGTTGCTGATTTTATCAACTCCTGAGGAAGGGGATTGCTTTTCCCAAAACAGGGTACAAAAATACCTGGGCTCCCCTGTTGAATGCCATTTGGATTTTTCCTTTGAAGACTTATTTTGAGAAGCAGTGCTCCATTTTCACTGGACTTGATTTGGATTTTTTCCATGAAGATTGTTTTGAGAGTGGCGCTCCATCTTCATTATTGTCTTCAGTCTACATATAGCCTCATGACTCAATGCTTACTTTGTTTATATGATTTTTCTTATTGAATGTATCCCCGAAGCCTATATACAGAGCGGCTGCTCCTTTTGATTTTGCTGTGTGCCAGTGAATTGAGCTATGTACTGGGGATTTTGGTAAATGGAATACTATATGCTCATCATGTTCCATCTTGTTGGAGGATTTGCTCAGCTAATGGGCTTCCTATAGGCAACCATTGTAGAATAGTGTGCTGTAGAAAATAGACCTTTGGTTTTTTTCAACAAGGCTTCTCTTCTTTTCTTATGGATTGTACAAGAGATATTCAGTATGCTTCTGCCTTGTTCAGACTTCCCATAGTCTGCTAGTGATTGGAGGGAGGACATTGTACACACTGGAACTGCCACATGGGCTCTATAAACCAGGGCCCTCAATTTGCAGGCTGTCATGTAGGAGATTCAGATACACGTTGTGTTAAAACTGGCAGCTATGAAGACCTAGAGAATGAGGCACCGAGGCAGTAACATGTTTCTAAAACCACTTCCATGTGTCACCTTGAGCCTTTCAAGTTAAAACTGGTTAGAGTCAGAATAAATAATAAAAGGTTTAATCCCTCCAATTTCAGGGCAGATGAAATAAAAAATACACCAAAGCATTCTCAATTCTTGGAAATATACATAAAGGGGGTGGGAGCAAATTTAAATGTAAGTAAAGAGTGAGTGAGAAAGATAAAGATACTAATAAGGTATGATTTTCAGGTCCACACAGGGACTATAAAAAGCTTATTAACTGCCATGACTGCCGTGTGTTTTAAGTTATTTTATCACTCTGCTTTACAGCAGGAGAAATACTCTCTTGGAGCGGCACCGTGCTTTGATTAATTACTTTCATACATAGGCTTTTACAGGGTATTAGTGCTGGAGTGAGTCAGACTGGCTGCCTGTGATTACCCGCCCAGACTCATTTTACATTTATGTTAATAGGAGTGTTAATGAAAGAAATCTTTTACATTTTTAGTGTTTTTCTAACTACCTAAAAGCTTTCTGGTTATGTTCTTACTTACTAGACAGAAATTATGGGTGCTATGCATTGCAATTCCACAGATCTTGCAGAAATGATCATATGGGGACCCTGGAATGGGGGGTGGGGGGCACCGTGCATCACGGTGAGGCACATATTTTGTATCCAGACATCAGCCTTCCACATGAGGTGAGAACAATGCATAAAATGCACACCTGAACACATATAAACGTTGTTCAAAATGATTAAATAATGCTTAACCTTTTGTATTGTCAAAGGCTTTCATGGCCGGAATCACTGGGTTGTTGTAGGTTTTTTCGGGCTATATGGCCATGGTCTAGAGGCATTCTCTCCTGACGTTTCGCCTGCATCTATGGCAAGCATTCTCAGAGGTAGTGATGTCTGTTGGAACTAGGAAAAAGGGTTTATATGTGTGTGTGTGTGTGTGTGTGTGTGTGTGTGGAATGACCAGGGTGGACCAAAGGACTCTTGTCTGCTGGAGCACCCAAACATCCAGTTCACCATGGAAAAAGAAAATGAAGGAAGACTGCCTTTTCTAGATATCCTAGTCAGTATTAAAAAAACTCAAAAATTACAACAGCACAGCAACAGAGAGGAAACAAACAAGGACATCTAATCACCTCTCAACAAAAGTTTGCTCCAGGCACTGTAAGGCCATTATATGCTAATCAAGGTGGTCAGTTGAAACAGTCACACCTAGCTCCAGCAGACAAGAGTCCTTTGTCCCACCCTGGTCATTCCACAGATATATAAACCCCTTTTCCTAGTTCCAACAGACTTCACTACCTCTGAGGATGCTTGCCATAGATGCAGGTGAAACATCAGGCGAGAATACCTCTAGATCATGGCCATATAGCCCGAAAAAACCTACAACAACCCAGCTTAACCTTTTGGTTGTCTTT
Organism: Anolis sagrei; assembly: GCF_037176765.1. Taxonomy (NCBI): domain Eukaryota; kingdom Metazoa; phylum Chordata; class Lepidosauria; order Squamata; family Anolidae; genus Anolis; species Anolis sagrei. The sequence continues at coordinate 167,269,537 of NC_090021.1, read as the reverse complement.
ATTTATGGAAAATAACCTTCCTCCCTCCTCTCTATTTCCTTTACACTGGTAATACAAAATTACATTAGGCCTGCATATAACACCAGGGAACTGTTCCAGGACCCTTCAGAGAATAGGAGCTTTGGAACCCCGTGTTTCTTACATGAAATAAACAATGTCCTGGATCTCTGATTGAAGCTTGTCATACAATCACACAGGAGGACTGAGTAGTGCCTGAAGAAGTGTTCTCTAGCATGATTCTTTGGTCAGTTTTCAGTGGCACCCAACCTCAAATCCTTCTGGAAATCTAGAGAAAAAAACTCATTATGCATCTCTAGATCCTCCTGCATGCTTCCATGGAGTTCAAAGCTCTTTGCATATAATTGAAACCATGTACAACAAACTCTAGGAATAATTTGATCAAGAGTATTGTTTCTCAAAATGGGTCAAATATAAACATAGGCAACTTTTTACTACATTGTTGTTCTCACGTAGATTCCATCTTCTGGCAATCTTATTGTAGACTTTTGTGGTCAGATTTCTTCAGAGGATGTTTGCTATTGCCTTCCTTTTAAGAAGGGAAAGTATGAATGACCCAGACTCTGTGACTGAGCAGGGATTTGAACTCTGCTTTTCCTATGTCCTGGCCCAACACCAGTAGACCACGCTGGTGGTCCCTTCACAAAATCCAGTGGATATGAAGTCTTAACTGAGGTTAAGAGTAAGGATAGCAATGCCCTATTGATGTTTATCCACTGGTGATATCCTCAAAGTGCCATCTACATTGGGGGTAGGGGGAAAAACTAGCAACATGTTGCTAGGGCGAGAGACGACAATGTACAGAAGATTTGGCTGACAGGCAAATAGATGCAACAGATAGCACCTAGAGATACTTCTCCTTACAGAAGATGTAGCCATATGCTAGTTACCCAAAACCATAACTCCCTGTGTGCAAGTGTGTGAGGCCAAACTGGATGCAGAGAGTTCTTTGATAGAAATTCCTTCCAGTGAAAAGTGAGTAGAAATATTTTTGTTTAGTTTTTTGCTAAATTCCTCAAACTTTGAAATCCCCAGAGCCACCCTTCCTACTGTTCTGAAGGATCCTACACTCTCTAGAGAAGATTGTTGGGTTCTAAATATCCCAAACGCACCAATGATCTTGGTAACTAAGCAATAATAATAATAATAATAATAATAATAATAATTATTATTATTATTATTATTATTATTATTATTTTATTTTTATACCCCACCAACCATCTCCCCTAGGGGACTCAGGGCAGCTTACATGGGACAAGCCCATCAGCAACCAGACATTTATATTACAATTTTAACAAAAACAAACAGACAGACAGACAAAACACAGAATTTGCAAGCTTGGTAGTTGGTTAAATGTCCTTTGACCAGTATCTGGCCACTTGGAGTGCCTCTGGTGTTGCCGCTAGGAGGTCCTCCATTGTGCATGTGGCAGGGCTCAGATTGCTTTGCAGCAGGTGGTCTGTAATTTGCTCTTCTCCACACTTGTAAGTCGTGGATTCCACTTTGTAGCCCCATTTCTTGAGGTTGGCTCTGCATCTTGTGGTGCCAGAGCGCAGTCTGTTCAGCGCCTTCCAAGTCAGTCAGTCTTCTGTGTGCCCAGGAGGGAGTCTCTCATTTGGTATCAGCCATTGATTGAGGTTCTGGGTTTGAGCCTGCCACTTCTGGACTCTCGCTTGCTGGGGTGTTCCAGCGAGAGTCTCTGTAGATCTTAGAAAACTATTTCTTGATTTAAGTCGTTGACGTGCTGGCTGATACCCAAACAAGGGATGAGCTGGAGATGTCACTGCCTTGGTCTTTTCACTATTGGTTGCTACTTCCCGGTGGATGTCAGGTGGTGTGATACCGTCTAGACAGTGTAATTTCTCCAGTGGTGTAGGGCGCAGACTCCCCGTGATAATGCGGCATGTCTCATTAAGAGCCACATCCACTGTTTTAGTGTGGTGAGATGTGTTCCACACCAGGCATGCATACTCAGCAGCAGAGTAGGATAGCGCAAGGGCAGATGTCTTCACTGTATCTGGTTGTGATCCCCAGGTTGTGCCAGTCAGCTTTCGTATGATATTGTTTAATTACAATTAAAACACAGAAATAAAACACTACAATTAAAAACATCAGATGAAAGGTCAGTTCTGGTTAGATGGGAGACTGCCAATGAATACAAAGTGCTTTAGGCCTTTGGTCCTCCAGGTGTTTGGAGCTCCAGCTCCCACAATTTGTAATATCTGGTAAGCTGGCTAGGACTTTTGGGAGTTGACATCCAAAACACCTGGAGAAGCAAAAGTTGAGAACCACTGCTTTTGGATATATTTCAGAGGACGGAACTGGCAAAACCACCTCTGAGCCTTCCTTGTCTAAGAAAATTCTATGAAATTAATGGGGTTGCTATAAGGTGATAGACGGCTTCAATACATATTCACAAACCATACACATACAAATAAGGAGAACAGAAGAAGATTGCAGGAAAAAAGGGGGAAGCCACACACACACACACAAAAGGTTTATCCTCCTGCAGCATTCCATTAGGAGGATTTCTCTACTGGATCAGAGGCCCTCTGAGGTTAGATAGAGCCTTCCAAGGGAGGCCCGCCTCTTTAGCAAGCTCCTCTGATCCTAGCTTTGATTGCCCATTTGGCTCAATTTATACGCTTGCACAGGGTACAAAACAATCAGCAGCATTCCTGTGAACAGCAATGAGACAGGAAGAAGGAAAGAGTAAGGTGTTTTGCAGTCAAAAGGTGCTGTTTAAATTGGGGGCGATAATAGCTGGGAAAGATAAGTCTGAAAGTGGAATCCCAAAAGAAGGGCATGAACCACTTTGATATAGTTAAATCCTCCTTCACTCTTTCGAGTAAGTCAGGCTTAGGATCCAGGATAAATACACATTTCAAGCTGCAACAGAAAGAGCCCCTCTGACTGTACTTTGAAGTTGAGAGCTTGCATGGCACGCAGGTTCAATGAGAAAGGAATCTCTTTTTTCAAATCTCACCCCAGACTTCAATTTACTAGGGTTACAGGCTGAATTGTTGTAGGGGTTATTGAGCTAGCATTTGTGACGCACTTGGAAGGCACAGAAAGCATGATTGACATGGTATGAATTCTTCTCCTCCCCTTCCTGAAAAAACACTGGGTAGTGTGTGCGGTCCATGGCAGCAACTGAGGAGAAACCAGCAATGCTCTGTAATATGGCCAGAGTACTATGCCATCTCATGTGGAAGGGTCTAGGTTTTGTTTGCTATGTTGACAAACACTGAAGGAAGTTCTGTCTCTGTCTTGTTGACTTGCATGTGATGAGATACTGATTATATTCAAACTAAACTGGCAAACACTCAGCCTACCCAAAAAAAAAAACAAAAAACCAAACGTTTGGCGCAAAGGCCTACAAAGAACAACAACTGCCTCCAGTTCAACATATCACAACAATGATTTTTCATCGTAGTTAGGGAAAGTAAGACCAGGACACTTCATCTGACTAAAGAATTTTCTGCAAATGATTTACACTGCATGGTAATAATATGCCTCCAAGAAGTGAAAGGAACTAGGAGGGGAAAAAACATATTTATCAGCAATACTGCCCCAAACTAAGGTTTTGTAGGAAGCTTACCATCTCATAGGGTAAAACATTTCAAAATGACACAAATGGATCTGGGGAAAACCATGGATTTGTTGCCATATTTCAGAAGGAAGAACTAAAACTAATTTCACCTAGATCCAATCCAGAGGTTTTGCATAAAAATGCACTTATTCAGTATCAGCTACTTGAAAGATGAAAGGTGTGGGAATGAGAGAAAACCAACTAGTAGAAACTAGAGGGAGATGAATTCACCCACAAACTACATTAAAATAGGTAGAAGTGGGGGAGTTACCTACAAAAGTTTTATTATAATAATTAATGCTGTACTGGATGGAAAGAAAACCAGTGGGATCTTCAACACAGAATGTTGCAGCATATACTTTTTCCCTGCTCCAGGTAAACACTTGGGTTTTGGGCTCCAACCAATGCAAGAAAGAAAAACTGTAGTGCAGGTTGAATGTCTTGGGGAGTTTGTATGTGTGGGTGAGGACGATGACAACAACAACACCCTCCTCCTTTCCCACCAACCTGTAGCCTTTCCATACTTGAATCATAGAGTTGGAAGAGACCTCATGGGCCATCCAGTCCAACCCCCTGCCAAGAAGCAGGAAAACTGCATTCAAAGCACCCCTTACAGATGGCCATCCAGCCTCTGTTTAAAAACTTCCAAAGAAGGAGCCTCTACCACACTCCGGGGCAGAGAGTCCCACTGCTGAACAGCTCTCATAGTCAGGAAGTTCTTCCTAATGTTCAGATGGAATCTCTTTTCTTGTAGTTTGAAGCCATTGTTCCGCATCCTAGTCTCCAGGGCAGCAGAAAACAAGTTTGCTCCCTCTTTCCCATGACTTCCTCTCACATATTTATACATGGCTATCATGTCTCCTCACAGCCTTCTCTTCTTCAGACTAAACATACCCAGATTTTTAAGCCGCTCCTCATAGGGCTTGTTCTCCAACCCTTGATCATTTTAGTCGCTCTCCTCTGGACACATTCCAGCTTGTCAATATCTCTCTTCAATTGTGGTGCCCAGAATTGGACACAATATTCCAGCTGTGGTCTGACCAAGGCAGAATAGAGGGGGAGCATGACTTCCCTGGATCTAGACAGTAGACTCCTATTGATGCAGGCCAAAATCCCATTGGCTTTTTTTGCTGCCACATCACATTGCAGGCTCATATTTAATTTGTTGTTCACAAGGACTCCAAGATCTTTTTCACATGTACTGCTCCCGAGCAACACCCCCTCCCCCCATTCTGTATCTTTGCATTTCATTTTTTTTCCTGCCTAAGTGGAGTATCTAAACACTGGCAACAATTATCTGTGAGATCTACATCTTCCCCAAAATTCTTGTGAAATATTCACCTGTGAGTTATTCCTCTAAAATAACAAACTGATCAAAAAAGGGACTGTCTTGAGTTTCCATCTTGACATTCTATTATAATAATTATTTTAAATAATATTTAGCTAAAGAAGTATGCAAATGGTGTATGAGAAAATAGAGAACAAGGATTCACCCTACGAATTAATTCTTCAACTAATTTTTGAAAATAATCTCTGGATCCTTCTAGTTAAAGGAACCGATTATAACAGGCTCAAAATTTCTTTGATGAACAAAAAAAAATCAACGTTTCTGCAATAAGAACAATAAGAATATCACTCTTCCACTCTCATGAAATGTAAAGACAATGAAAGATAAAACAAATTAAAATATCAATGCCTAGTAATGTAGACTAAAAGAGCAGTGAAACAAAAATAAGTTGAAATATTTATTCTCCCAGCTTCTGGCATCGTCTCCTTATCACTGAAAAGTAATTATGAAAGAATTCAAATTCAACAATACATTGTAACAATGTAGAATCAAAAACTCTCCAAACCTGCCATCTAATTGTAATCTAAGAGAACAGATGACAATTAGACTCATCATATTTAACTTACTGGAGAGCTGCATCTCTAGACTGTTATTTAATCCATTAAACAATGGAGTAAGAATGGAAGCATAGCTGCTTCTGTCACTATAATACTTCCCTGCCCGTTCTTGCATGCAATCATTTTACTTATTTTATCATTTTCAAAAAGATACATTACAAACAAGCATTGCTGTGATTATGCATTGCTACTCTTGATCAGCAGGGACCCCCCCCCCCCTCTCCCCCGGCCACATCCTGTGAGAAGTCCAATATATTCAAGGTTTCGATGAAAGGAACAAAGGAACTGAGATCTTGCCTCCAAAATTATGTATCTATACCATATGTCAGTACGAGTATAAAATGATCAGGGTGAAAGGGCAAAGAAACCTTTCCATTAATTATTGAGTATTAAATTACAACTTAATGTCATGTAGAAGGCAATTGTCAATGCCTGGCTTCAAAAGATCATGGGCAAAAGTAGCAAATTTATAAGTGTTGTTCTCTGAATTCTTATGCAGCCTGATGAAAGCTGTCTCACAGTTTAGCCCGGCAACAAATTAAAGAGTTGTGTCGTTGAAGAAAATCAGGAAGGCTAAGGGGGTGGGGGCAGGCTGAGAAAAGTCTAGCACAGGGGTCCTCAAACTAAGGCCCAGGGGGCGGATATGGCCATCCAAGGTCATTTACCCGGCTCTTGCTCTGGGTCAACCTAAGTTTGAAACAACTTGAAAGCACACAACAACAACAACAACAACAACAAGAATCCTATCTCATCAGCCAAATGCAGGCCCACACTTCCCATTGAAATACTAATAAGTTTATATTTGTTAAATTGTTCTTCATTTTAATTGTATTGTTTTAAAGTGTTTTTTGCACTACAAGTAAGATATATGCAGTGTGCAGAGGAAGTCATTCATATTTTTTTCAAATTATAATCCGGCCCTCCAACAGTTTGAGGGACTCTGATCTGGCCCTCTGTTTAAAAAGTTTGAGGACCCCTGGTCTAGCACAAGGGTTTGCACAAAGAGAACGAATCCGAACTTCTGAGTAGTGTCGTTGTCTCCCAAAACGTCAGAAGGCTAAAGGGGTGGGATCAGGCTGAGAAAGAGTCTAGCACAAAGAGAACTAATCTGAACTTCTGAGAAGTGTAGTTGTCTCCCAGAACATCAGAAACAGCCTTTGGGGGGATAGAAGAACATGCAGGGCTGTAGCTCTCAGGCAGAGTGAGTTGGGGAGCAGCCCAGTAGAGAAATGGGTAAAGTCTAACAATGTGTTGAGGGACAGGGCTTCTGTGCCATATGGCTACTAAAAATTTGAAATTCACAGATGAAAGATGAGTGACACCTTGGTTTGACAACAGTACATGTGAAAGAGATCTAGAACTTTTAGTAGACCTCAAGATGAACACGAGCCAACGGCTTTAAAAGCCAATGTGATTCTAAGCTGCAGCAAGAAGAGTACAGTGCCTAGATTGTGGGGAGAAATAATACCAATCTATGGGCTTTGCTTTGATCTGAGTTCACTTCGAATATGGTGTCCAGTTCTGCATGCCACAATTCAGGAAGGATAACAACAAACTGGAGCATGTCTAGAGGAGGGACTTAAGGAGATGGGTATGTTAAGCCTGGAAAAGAGATGGTTAAGAGGTGATGTAATAGTCATGTTTAAATAATTGAAAGGCTGTCATATCGATGAGGGAGTCAGTTAGTTTTCTGCTGTTCCAAAGACTAAAGACGTTATCCCATGGGGGGGGGGGGAAGTGGAGGAAGGCGGGGGAAACTGTCCTTAATAATGGGGACATGATCTACGCTGGCAAGATCCAACTTTGGGGATGGCCAGTCATCCCATAATGTTTCTCCACTTTCCTCCTCTTCTTGCCAATATTTTCAATCAGGAATCAACTTCTGAAAATAGACTTTTCTCTCCATGATGCACAGCTACCAAAAGTGACTGTGCATCGTGGGTTGACCTCTGGTGGACTCTGTTATGCCAGTGTGAGAAGGTGAGAAAATGGGGAACATTTTGTGGGATAAGGTCATTTGCCACAGAGCAATGAATTCAAGCTACAGGAAAAGTGATTTGACTCAAACCCTAGGAAGTACTTCCTGGCAATAAGAGCTGTTCAACAATGAAATAGGCCGCTTCAAAGGGTGGCAAAATCCAGAGGCTGGATTACCATCTGACTGAGTGCTTTTACTGTAATGGCAGAAAGGGGTTGGACTGAATTATCCTTGTGGTATCTTCCAACTCTATGTCTTTATGATTTCTATTGCTCTCTAAACTGGTCTACTACCCACAAAAATGATAGAACACACATCTGATTGTCAGTGTTAATCTGGATATGTTCTGCATGTGACATAGTAATGGAGGCAGCAAAATGTTTTAGAAATGCCCTACTCTGGGCCCAGAGGAAATGTCTGGTTGGAGTTATTTGACTAGTCGGAGGGTACAGCAGCCTCCATGGGCCTTCCTCCATTAAATCGTTGCTTATTAGGGTTGTGCACAGATTTCGAGTGGTCGGTTCCCTTCAGCCAATTTGGCTTGTTTGGCTTGATCAGATGGCCATAACGGCAAGGGCCCAGCCATCAAGTTTTCCCATCTGTAATGGGACCACATGGCAGCCGATCATGGCTCCTCCTCCCCTGTTCAGCATCACAGTTTTGTCCTGGCTTCAAAGTATTTTTTTGGCTTGGTCTTTCTCTTGAATATTTTTTGATTTTCCTTTATTTTCTTGATTCTTTTTATTTAGTGGGATGAACTGGGAGTTGAGAAGTGTGGCCTGGGTGGGTGGGGTGAATGTGCGTTTGGGGACTTGGAGAGTCCCCTTTTAGCTTCTTTTTCTCCTCCCCTCCTCTCCTTCAGAAAATACTTCTAAAATACTTTTCCTCTACAGTAGAACGTAGAAACAGCATTAAGGAAGAATTAAATCCGAAGCAGAAAGGTGTGAGGGGGGCAAAGGCAGGCACCAATCCAGGCAGGGTGTGCAGTACAAATCAAGAGTAAAGAGAGGGCTTTTAAAAGGAAGAATAGCTCCAGGTCATTGCTCTTCCTTCTCTGGGAAGTGGAAAGTCTCCTTAAAATGCCGTGGAAAGCTGCATGCAGGGAGAGAGTGCGAGCACCTGCAGCACCTATCTCCTCTACAGTAGAAACAGCTTTAAGGAAGCATTAAAGCCAGGTCTCCTATACAGACCAAAGGAAAAGGATTGCAGAAAGAGTGGTATCTTAACTCCGATGCTTTTAAATCCAGGTCTTAACTAAATATATAATGACAAATTATTCCATTGCCTAAAATGATAGAAAAGGGAGCCCACGGAGCCCTCCCCCCACTGTTGCCGCCAATAGGCTGGATCTAGCTGTGTTTTCTGGTCGTGGTACGAAAATGGCTATTCAGCCACAAAAACGTCTATTCAGCTACTTTTTGTGAGGTGCACAAAATGGATCTGGGTGTCTACTAGTATCTGGCCAGCAGAAACGGATTAAGGTTCAGCTGAAATGCAGAAACCTACTGCTTATGACAAATATGCAGAGTAATACGTGGGGTTGCCTTTGAAGACGGCCCGGAAGCTCCAATTAGTCCAATGCTCGGCAGCCATGATACTAACAGGAGAGGAGCGCAGGGAGCATACAACTCCTCTGCTGCACCAGCTCCACTGGCTGCCGATCTGCTACCGGGCTCAATTCAAAGTGCTGGCGTTGGCCTTTAAAGCCCTAAACGGTTCTGGCCCAACTTACCTATCCGAACGTATCTCGGCCTATCAGCCCACCAGGACCCTAAGATCTTCTGGGGGGGGGGGGGGGCTGCTCTCTATCCCGCCTGCTTCACAGGTGCGGCTGGCGGGGACGAGAGACAGGGCCTTTTCTGTGGTGGCCCCGCGGCTATGGAACGCCCTTCCCATGGAGGTAAGATCAGCCTCCTCATTGATGGTATTCCGGAAAAGACTAAAAACCTGGATGTTCGAGCAGGCGTTCGGTTAACCCAGTGCAGTAAGTGTAATGATTGAAGGACTGGCAATTTGGATGACGAAACTGGATCACGTTTTTAGTCAAGAGATGAATTGGATTGTTTATTGATATATGTATTGTGGATTATGTTTTGATGCTTTTAAACTGTATACTGTTGTTTGTTATAAGTTGTTGTAAACCGCGTTGAGTCGCCGGCTAGGCTGAGAAACGGCGGTATACAAGTATAGCAAATAAAATAAATAAATAAATAAATAAATAATATTTGTTAGTTGATCTGTAATATGATTATGCCATTTGTCAATTTCACTTCCAACCCATGGCTTAGATATGGAGGCATAAAAGCTCAGTGCTGTCAACATAACTGGTAACACCTGCCTAGTATTCTGTTGCAATAGAAAGATTTCAGTAGCAAAGAAGATGTAAGCAGATGATATTAAATTATCAGGTTTTGTTAGAAATGACAACCTGGCTAGAATTAATTAGGACAAATGAAACAAATATGGTGGCGTTTCAATATATCAAATCAAATCCAAATGCTTCAAAACCCATTTTAGTTTTGAAAAGAAAATGGCTACTGCAATGTCGATGGATGGTATTTATGATTTATCAAAAAAAACAGGGAGAGGAACAGTTAAGCAACTCGGAATAAGGTCAGAAGCTCTATTTAAGACCTAGGAAGAAGCCTCATTAAAAAAAAATAAACCACATTAGCATCATCAGTACTGGTTTCTGCCCTTTCATATACCAATATTTTAAAAAGCATTTTTCCAGCACTCTGTTGTGAAAAACAAGACCAAGATGACTGAGCTCCTAGAGAGTCCAAGGGGAGTTAAACTTATCTTTTTCAACAACTCTGATTAAACAAAAAGAAACTTACTACTTTGATGCTCAAATTAGCATCTCTCCTCCAACAAGCTGAATTAATTAGTACAGTGACAAAAGAAATAGTCCAGATAGGATCAAAGCTGAAACTATATTTATTTGGAATTTTAAATGAAAAACACAGAGCATTAACCCCCTCTATTCCATTTTATTGAAGTTGCTGCTTTTTAAAAGCTCAATAAATATATTTTAAGGGGTCACCAGACTGCTGCAGATGGACTGGGGGAGGGAATATTTCGTATAACCTATTCAAACAAGGAATTCCTGGAGTTGGTGATTTAGGGAGAGCCCCCCCCCCCCCAACACACACACACCTCTCTTGATTAAATACTTTCAAAGCATCAATATAATTAAGCAACAGAGATCTCATGAAGAACTCTTAATTTGAATGATCACTTAGATCATGATTTTAATTAGGTCTTAGGCTCAATTTTAGCAACTCTCTCTCACAAGATAGTTACAATCAGGTTTCAGTTATAATTGCCTGGTTGTGTGAAATAGCTGTCACAAATTCTAACCTTATGGCTCGAAATAGCTCTGTACCTTATTTACACATTTACATTTTGTATGTTCTAAAATGACTTTATGCATCTTCTGCAATTTATCAGTTTTTTAGTAGAGGTGAATCATGGGTTCAATCCCACTCAGAAGTGCGAACACACGGAAATTCTTCCACTCATTCACATGCCTTCACAGCAGAAAGACATCCAGGTTCTGAGGCTGCTTCTTTAAAAGTGTGCACAAAGGAGTCATCTTGGATTAAATAAGGACCTAGATATGGGCCTATTAATACTAAGTACTGTATCCATACAAGTCTGATGTCCTATGAGCAATATGTTTAAATTAGAACAGGAAGGAAAGCTGGTAAAAAGGGGTGTAAGATATTGTTTTATTTGCCTTCAAGAAGTAATAATAATAATAATAATAATACACCACATCCTCAGCTGCTGCAAAATGATCATGCAGACAGACTACAAGCAGAGGCACAACACCGTTGCTCAAATGATTCACTGGAACTTGTGCCACAAATACCATGTGCCTGTGACAAAGAACTGGTGGGATCACAAGCCTGAAAAAGTTACAGAAAATGAACATGTCAAGCTACTCTGGGACTTCCGGATTCAGACAGACAGAGTTCTGGAGCACAATACTCCTAACCTCACAATCATGTTAAAAAAAAAGTATGGATTGTCGATGTTGCAATCCTAGGCGAAAGCAGGATTGCAGAGAAACAACTGGAAAAACTGGCATGATATGAGGATTTAAAGATTGAACTGCAAAGACTCTGGCACAAGCCAGTAAAGGTGGTCCCAGTGGTGATCCGCACACTGGGTGTAGTGCCTAAAGACTTACAAGATTACCATCTGTCAGCTGCAAAAGGCCTCCTTACTGGGATCTGCACGCATTATACATCACACAGTCCTAGACACTTGGGAAGTGTCCGACGTGTGATCCAATACAACAGCCAGCAGAGTGCCTGCTGTGGACTCACCTTGTGATGTTTCAAATAATAATAATAATAATAATTTATTTATATTCCGCTCTATCTTCCCAAAGGGACTCATCTCATAAGACACCCTAAATGCCTATAAAAATGTGAAGAAATCGAGCAAGAAGTACAAGGTTCTGATGTACTCCACTAAAATATGCCTGGTGGGTCACTTTGCAGAGATAGATCAACAACTTATAATTCGGTCTCTTCTACACTGCCCTATATCCCAGGATCTGATCTCAGATCATCTGCATATCCCAGATTATATGACAGTGAAGACACATATAGTCGAGTTCAAAGCAGGTAATCTGGGATCAGATCCTGGGATGTAGGGCAGTGTAGATCCAGCATAATATCAGCGACCAAATTCTGACTATGGGATATACGCTGTTACGTATGTCCATTATTAAAATTCCCAATTTGAAAAAGAAAACCCCACTATTTTTCATTCAGAATAACATAATACCTGAAACAACACCAACCAGAAGATTACCACTGCCCCCGCATATGTGCCTATTGTTTTAACGGCAGGACATAGTAAATAAATATAGTAAATAAATAATAAGGCCTTTTATGCTCATATTCAATTTGATGCAATACATCATAGCCCACCATTTTAGGCTGTTGCCTGTCTGCCTGTGCCTAAGGTGAATATGAAAGGATGAAGAAGCAGAGATGAAAGAGTAAGTGCAAGTGATAGAAAGAAAGGCATCTTCACTCCTTGAGAAACTGCAAGTCGCTTCTGGTGTGAGAGAATTTGCTGTCTGCAAAGACATTGCCCAGGGAACACCCGGGTGTTTTGATGTTTTACCATCCTTATGAGAGGCTTCTCTCATGTCCCCGCATGGGGAGCTGGAGAGGAGAACAGTAATTGAATGAACCATAATGGTACACAAGCAAATGCAGATATGGTCTGATCAAATTACATTGGCTTTAGGGGGCTGTGTATCCATCATACATTTAATGGAAAAATTGGAACATCAAAAAGGAAAGAAAGATTTTTGGCAACAAAAGCTTATTCCATGTTGTATGTGCATATGCATTTTACCTGCAGGCAAGTGGAACATGCAGTCCTTTTTAGAACGAATAGTATTATAGTACAGTAGTGATTTACAACTTGATCATAGAGAACAGAAATTGATGTATAGTCTGTCCAATCCATGCAGTTCCATTTGCTTGTCCACTAGACTGTGTAAATATCATTTTCCATATTTTACTGTCTTCTCTTTTTTTCTTGCATCGCAGGTTGATTTTTGCTCTTTTCCAATATGATATAAGAATAATTTATTCTGAAACAGAAGCTAACATTCTTTTCAATTAGCCAGATGAGCACTAAGAGTTAAAACCGCAGCTAAGCACTATTTTTCACTTTAAGAGGAAATGGTGAAGTGAGTAAACACAAGTTACTTGCATATTTTAGTTCAACAGAGAACATGGATATGACATTGACGTTTTCTCCCTCCTCACACATTCTCTTGAAAAGTATCTTGTTGGGTGCATCTATACTGAAGAATTAATGCAGTTTTATAACACTTTAACTACCATGGCTCAGTTCTGTGGGATTGAGAACGCTGTAGCTTGGTAAGGCACCAGTACTATTTGCCAGAAAAGACAACAGATCTTGTAAAATGTTAATTTCCATGATTCCATAGCATTGAGCCATGGCAGCATCAAGCAGCTTTAATTCTACAATATAGATACACCTATAGCAACAACCTTTTCCAATGATCACAAACTTGCTTCTTGCAATAAGATGATAGGCCAGTGAAGGCTGTGGGACAAGTATTGGTGGCCCAATACTATGTATGTATATGTATGTATTTTGATATTCTATTTTATATTTTTAAAGTGAATATTGTATTTTAAATATGTTGTAAACCGCAATGAGTCGCCGCACAGGCTGAGATATTAGCGGTATACAAGTGTACCAAATAAATAAATAAATAAAAAAGGACACACACACACACAAGACAGAATAGAACAGTAGGATGCTACCACTGTATATTATATATTTCTTAGCTGCCACCAATTTATTATTTATTAAGGTTTCTTTTGCTGCCACCATTCATTGATCCATAGGGCACCTCCTTGCTAAAATGTTCAAAATGAAATAAAACAAGAATATGATGTTTATTTTGTTCTTGAACAGTAAAGATGCGTAGTGGTTTCAATAAACTGTCAGGCTTTACTTTTACAGATAATGGTTTTATAACTTGAGTTTCTTAAAAGCAATGTTCCACACACAGGAATAAAAACAGGTTGTTTTACAACTTTTGAATCCTCTCTCCACACCAGCACTCTAAAACTATAGAGGCTCACTATATTTCTTCTCCTTCTCCCTGAAGGCTAAAATTACTTTCCTCAAAAAGGTATCTTTTCTAATAACAGATCCCAAAGCTCTTCCTTCCTTTCTTCCCTTTCAAATCTCCTAAAACTAACTCTTCAAACTTCCAACTCACAACTCCCAACTAACAAGACTCTGGATCCATTAGCTCTTACTTTCCTTCTGGCTCCACCCATCTCTGTTTGCTAAGCAACTCCCTCCAATTTCATCAGTCAATCAGACTGCACTTCCAGCCATGAAGCTGCCTGATCTCTCCCCCACCCCCCGCTCTCCTTAGCTTTTCCAAGCCAGGCCTGTTACTGCCTGTATACCAACCTTGTAAAGTAGGCTCATCCATTACACTTCTCAATGCAATTTTGATATTTGTGTAACTTGTGAATAATGCAGAATGGTGTTAAGTTTATTGAGATTCAGTGGAAGAAACAAAAAAAAAAACCCCTAACAAACCCAAAACTACTACTTCATAACTGTCATTTCATAACTGTCATTTTGCTACTGCTTTGAACTGTAATGTAAATATCAGATATGAAAGATGTATTTTCATTCACTGGACTAAATTTGGCACAAATATCCAATACACCCAAATTTGAATACTGGTGGGTTTTTGGGGTATTTATTTTTTTCATTTGGGAGTTGTAGTTGCTGGGATTTATAGTTCACCTACAATCAAAGAGTATTCTGAACTCCACCAACAATGGAATTGAACCAAACTTGGCACACAGAATTCCCATGACCAGCAGAAAATACTGGAAGGGTTTGCTGGGCATCGACCTTGAGTTTTGGAGCTGTAGTTCATCTACATGCAGAGAGCACTGTGGACTCACACAATGATGGGTCTGGAACAAGTTGGCACAATTACTCAATATGCCCATATGTGAACACTGGTGGAGTTTGGGTAAAATAGACTTTGACATTTGAGAGTTATAGTTGCTGGGATTTATAGTTCACCTACAATCAAAGGAAATTCTGAATCCCATCAACAATAGAATTGGGCCACACACAGAACCCTCATGACCAACAGAAAATACTGTGTTTTCCGATGGTCTTTGGTGACCCCCCTCTGACACCCCCTCACGACCCCCTCAGGGGTCCCGACCCCCAGCTTGAGAAACACTGCCCTAGAGCCAGAGATGAGCACCGCCTCCAAAGCCAGAAATGAAAGGAGAAGCCTCTGCCTTTGTGTTTGTGTGTCTCATTGTATTGTAATAAGGTATTGAATGTTTGCCGGTATCTGTTTATTTAGTTATTTATTTATTTATTTATTTACTGTACTTGTAGACCGCCGTTCTCAGCCCTAGGGCGACTCACGGCGGTGTACAACATATAAAAACAATTTACAATAAAGGCAATATCACAACAATAACAACATCACTATCAATAATACAATTACACTAAATCATTCGCGACGTCTCATCATAGAATCACAATCCAATCTCGTTTTCCATATTCCGTTCTAATCATCATTGCCAATTGTTGTAGCACTTAGTCAAACGCCTTCTCAAACAACCACGTCTTTAGTCTCTTGCGGAATGTCATAAGGGAGGGCGCCTGTCTGATGTCTACAGGGAGGGTGCTCCACAGCCGGGGGGCCACCACCGAGAAAGCCCTATCCCTCGTCCCCGCCAGGCGTGCCTGTGAGGCAGGCGGGATCGAGAGAAGGGCCTCCCCAGACGATCTCAAAGTCCTCGTGGGCTCATAGGCCGAGATGCGGTCAGACAGGTATTTTGGGCCGGAACCGTTTAGGGCTTTGTAGGCCAGCACCAGCACCTTGAATTGGGCCCGGTAGCAGATCGGTAGCCAGTGGAGCTGGAACAACAAGGGCATTGTGTGCTCCCTGCGTCCCGCTCCTGTTAGTAACATGGCTGCCGCACGCTGGACTAGCTGGAGCTTCCGGGCTATCTTCAAGGGCAGCCCCACGTAGAGAGCGTTGCAGTAGTCAAGGCGGGATGTGACCACTACCATGGCCAAGTCAGACTTCCCGAGGTACGGGCGCAGCTGGCGCACGAGCCTGAGCTGTGCAAATGCTCCCCTGGTCACCGCTGAAACCTGGGGATCCAGGCTCAACGATGAATCCAGGATCACACCCAAGCTGCGAACCTGTGCCTTCAAGGGGAGTGCGACCCCATCCAGCACAGGCTGTAACCCTATACCCTGTTCGGCCTTGCGACTGACCAGGAGTACCTCTGTCTTGTCTGGATTTAATTTCAATTTGTTCGCCCTCATCCAGACCATTACAGCGGCCAGGCACCGGTTCAGGACCTCGACAGCCTCCTTAGTAGCAGGTGGGAAGGAGTGACAGAGTTGGACATCATCCGCGTACAGATGACACCGCACCCCGAAACTCCGGATGATCTCACCCAGCGGCTTCATGTAGATATTAAACAGCATGGGGGACAGTATAGAGCCCTGTGGAACCCCACAAGTCAAAGGCTGTGGCGTTGAACAGGTGTCCCCCAATAGCACCTTCTGGGTGCGGCCCTCCAGAAATGACTGGAGCCACTGCAGAACAGTGCCCCCGAGGCCCATTTCCGCAAGACGCCCCAGAAGGATACCGTGGTCGACGGTATCGAAGGCCGCTGAGAGGTCCAGGAGCAGCAACAGGGACACACTCCCCCTGTCTAGCTCCCGGCGCAGATCATCCACTAAGGCGACCAAGACCGTCTCAGTTCCATGTCCCGGTCTGAAACCTGACTGTGCCGAATCCAGATAATCCGTGTCTCTCAAGAATACCTGGAGTTGTGAGGCCACCACGCTTTCCATGACTTTGCCCAAAAAGGGAAGATTGGAAATCTTTTGGACTGTAATCCACTCTAAGTCCCAACGGGAAGAAGAGAAGAATATAAATAAAGTGTTGTTATTATTGTTTGACACATAATAAGATTAGTACACAGCAAACAATATCACTATGCTGGCTTTCATATTTGATCATATGTCAGACACTTCCCAAGTGTCTAGGACTGAACCTTAGGGATAAGGCAGTGGTAACTTTCCCTTACTCAAACCATTGACACATCTTTTGTGTAAAGATATTTACTCCATGACAAATGGCCTTCCCCAACCTGAAACTTCTCAAATCTGCTTGCCAAAACTTTCACCATCCTAAGTCAATAGGATCATCCTCACTGTGGCAAATGTGTTATTTACAACACAGATCTCAGTTTCTTTTTATGTTCTAAAGAGGTGACAGAAGTGGAAACACAAAAGCAATGTGGATCCACTGTAACAACTACGAATAATGATTTTGATGGTGTACAGTATAAGTTGGGGTCAGCTCTTCAGTCAATCCAAATATCTGTCTGAGCGATTAAAAAAAAAGATCTCACATTAGCATTTTCAACAACACTCTGTAATGTATCTGTAATTAACTAAAATCTTGCTCAAGGCTAAAGTTTTACATGTAGTAAAGGGGTGTGTGTGTGTAGACACACAACACACTTTTATAATGGAAACAACATGTCTAAATATCATAAACATCTAATATTTTGTATTTCAACGTGACAAAAGTGGGCTAGGTGATAACTACTATTTCCCTCACTGGCTGTAACTATGACACTATCATACATTTCTAATTAGACACAGCTGAATGTGGCTAACATCCCTCCTGTGAGTTATTATTTGTAGATTTTGTTTGTGCCCCGTTGAATTCTTCTAATGTTAAAGACCACTAAGGATCACAGGAGTCCAATCGATAGAAGTACTAGCAAGAGGAATGCATCTGCTTGTCAAAAGTGCAGCTATGTATTTTTCCTTACATTATGTATTTTTCCTTACATTAAGTTTTACAGTGATGTATACAGAATCTGAGAGACTGATGCCATACGGAGCTACGGAATCTTTAAAAGAAAAGAACCACTCTACAAACAAGTGGGGTGGGAAGAGCTGCCATAATTCCTTTAAAGTTGAATGCTTGGTTGTGGGACCAAGTGTTTGCACAGTGATAGTGCAACAATTGATATGTCAGTGCCTTAACGAACAATTACAAACGTTATTTTCCATCTTCATCGCTATGATACTTCACTTTGTTGAGGGAAACTTCCCACCAGAGTGGAAATCATCTATCGGACAGATGGCAAGCTGTTTAACCTCAGCAGACTGAAAGCCAAAACCAAGGTTACAACAACATCTTTTATAGAACTCCAGTATGCTAATGACAACATCATTTGTGCGCATTCAGAAGAAGTCCTACAAGCTACTCTAAACACCTTCGCAGAAGCATACGAGCAGCTCGGCTTGTCATTAAACATCGAGAAAACCAAAGTGCTCTTCCAGCAGTCACCAGCCATTCCCTCTCCAGTTCCAGAAATACAGCTTAATGGTGTAACATTAGAAAATGTTGACCATTTCCGCTACCTTGGCAGCCACCCCTCCACAAAAGTCAACATTGACACTGCAGCATTTCTCCGAATGCAGCACAGAGTGTTTGAGGACTGGGACATCCGTAGGGATACCAAGGTGCTTGTTTATAAAGCTACTGTCCTCCCAACCCTGCTATATGCTTGCGAGACGTGGACAGTCTACAGATGTCACATGCAACTCCTGGAACGATTCCATCAGTGCTGCCTCCGGAAAATCCTGCAAATCTCTTGGGAAGACAAGTGGACAAATGTCAGCATGCTGGAAGAAACAAAGACCACTAACATTGAAACGATGGTCCTTCGCTATCAATTCTGCTGGACTGGCCACGTTGTCCAGATGCCCGACCACCGTCTCCCAAAGCAGTTGCTCTATTCTGAACTCAAGAACGGAAAACAGAATGTTGGTGGGCAGGAAAAGAGATTTAAAGATGGGCTCAAAGCCAACCTTAAAAACTCTGGCATAGACACTGAGCACTGGGAAGCCCTGGCCCTTGAGAGCTCCAGCTGGAGGTCAGCTGTGACCAGCAGTGCTGTAGAATTTGAAGAGGTACAAATGGAAGGTGAAAGAGAGAAACGTGCCAAGAGGAAGGCGCATCAAGCCAACCCCAACCGGGACCGCCTTCCACCTAGAAACCAATGCCCTCACTGTAGGAGAAGATGTAGATCAAGAATAGGGCTCCACAGTCACCTACGGAACACCGACCTTGAAGGACCATCATCCTCGGACTACGAGGGATTGCCTAAGTAAGTAAGTAAGTAACAAATGACAATTGGAATGGCTCCTGACTTATGTTCCTGGATTGTGTGATTTTAAATATTGTGTTAAATGACATGTTTTAATGATGTGATTTTAATATATATGTTGTTTTATGCTAATATGTCTAATATGGTTAAGGTTCTTAATTTATATGCTGTCTAGAAATTATGTTTTGGTTTTCACATTTATGCACAGCATTGAATTTTGTCACTATTATGTTGGAAACTGCTTTGAGTCCCTTCAAGGATGAAAAAAGTGGTATGTAAATGCAGTGAGTAAGTAAATAAATAATAGAACACTTGTGCTAGAACCACCATCTCCTTAGCTATGCATGTAGATTGTTTTAAAAACTCATTCAATGGGTCATCTTAACAAATCTAGATAGGCTACCTTCTTGTTAAGTGGCTGAGCAAGCATTGCAAGACAGCTGCTAAACAGAAATGGGAAATAATGAAACATTTGAAAAATATAGTATATAAAAGCGAGCAGAAGGATGCAATTATACTGCTCAGTAGAAAAATCTAATTTGGGGAAAAAACTCAGGAGCAAAGGTAGTTGTTTTTTCTTTGATACAAGCACATAACTCTCATTAGTGTTAATAAGACTTGTGCGCACGTATCGAGGGGCGCATGCTTTTGCAGAGATTAACACTACCTTGTTATGGCGACTAAAAGGAGGCTCTGTCACTCAAGCAGTCTGTCTCTGCTGGTTAATTAAGCAAGAGCCTCTGTTGTCAATCTTGGGAGGATGCGCTTCCTTCTTTACCTCCAGCCAGGTTGACACAAAGCCAATTGTCAAATGTCAGGAACAACAAAATGGATGATAGCAATGTTAAAAGAAAAGTATTGGAGACAAGCTCCAACCTCCCGGTGCCCCAGGCTGGAGAGAGACGGGTTTTGACACAGTTACAAGAAATCAGATTGATTTCTTGCAGATACGCTTCGGCTTTGGAAAGTGTGACTAAAGCTGGCTTCCAAGGACAGGATTTATGAAATATCAGCAGCACATATTCATTAGCTTGTCTTAGGGAAGGAGCCAAGATGTATGAATAAGAACAAGCCCACAAGATAATAAAGATTCTTCCCCCTCCTGAATGCCTGCTGGAGATATTATGCCAGCAGAACATCCAATCGATAAAAGCGAAAGCCCAGGACAACACGGCAATCAGCAAGATACCTTTCTGCTCTACAGTGGAGGATGCAAGGCAGGGAAGCATTTTCTCACTGGCTACACACAAAGTCAATTTCCTCCACCACTAAATTTCCTCTAAATGTCAAGAAAAAAATGGCAGATACAGGCAGTCCCCAAATTAGAAACATCAAACATACAAATGACTCATAGTTAAAAAATGGGGGTGGGACAAGAGGAAGCAAGAGAAGTCTACCCCTTGGAAGGGAAATTCACTCCTGGAAGAGTTATCATGGGGAAAAGGTGTCTCCACTGAAACTTTCTAAAAATGTACCTGTTACACACAAATTCAACTTAAGAACAGACCTACAGAACTAACTTGTTTGTAAACTTGGGGACTGCTTGTATATTATTGACCATTTTGCAACACATGTACCTGAATGGGTCTTTTGGAGAACCACAACCCAGAAATCTGTAATTCTACATACAGTATTCTAGTGCATACTTACTGATTGGCTCCAGTGCAAATGGAAGTGAACAAACACTAGGCCCTTTTCGAGGCGTGGGTGCTTGGGGAAACATGACAGATATAATGTTTATCCCATGAGGGATCACACCACTATGCCACCAATTATAACGAATATCACACTACATTTGGCCCGGCCCTAGTTTTATTGTGTTTTGTGTATTGTTTTATTGTTTTGTTGTTTTGATATTGCTTTAACTGTTTTTGATTTGCTTTAAGTTGTGTATTTGTTATGCTATGTTTTATTGAGGCCTTGGCCTTTGTAAGCTGCATCGAGTCCTTTGGGAGATGCTAGCGGGGTACAAATAAAGTTAATAATAATAATAATAATAATAATAAGGCTGAGTACTAAAGAAGTTGAGAAGATTTTAAAAAAATTGAATTTATCAGACAGGGAAAGATATAACTGTGTATAGTTATATTTGAATGACGTCTGAACTGCGAGGTTTTGTAACTGTTTCTTCAATTGAGGTACGCTGCCACCTTATTGCTTAGTATTCAGGCTGAGTTATATGTGTGGAGAGGATACTTAATAACACCCTTCTGTGTTACTATGCTGTTTATTTTCCTTAGAGGGTTTAAATATCAATTCACACACAGGCTGTTGTAATGTGTTAACTATAATAAAATGTTTATTTAACAGGCTTAAACTCTTCTGGTACAAATGTGTAATGGTTTCTGTAAGTTAATGGCACAAAAGCTTTTGGTTATGTTTGATGTACAATTCTTAGATGGGTACTGGGTTCAAATCTAGTGTTAACAAACAGGAGATTATCTCAGGAAACTAATCTCTGATAATTCCAATCCAAATTCCCACTCTCTGGAATCTAGCCACACAACCTTGGCCTAGCCTTCCTCAGGAATAAAAGAAACAGACCATAAGCAAGGTCCTATTCCCACTGTCAGTATTCCTGGCTAATTCCTCTAGCCCTTGAATACTACAAAAGATTAACCCAATTCTCCTATCTAGCACTATCCAACTGTGAACACCAACAGACTACCTAACTCCCAACTGACAAATCCCAACTGACAAAACTCAAGCCTCAAATTCAAAAAGTACACTTTTTACCTCTATTTGAATGTTACGCTCTGCCCCTATTCCTAACCAATCCTGGCCATCTACTCTCTGCTTACTGGACTAGGACACACTCCCTCTAAGAAAACCTGACCTAAGATGACATCTCCCTGTTTTCCTATCTTAAGATGGTCGCCAGGGCTTTGCAAGGCACACATTCTAACTGTTCAGGCCGATAGGCTTCACTAGACCCACATTCTGGCTGCTAAAGGTAAGGGTTCTTCACAACAGATTATAAGCTCTTGGTGTGGTCTGATACCACACTAAACAAACCATAGGCTGCAAGTTCTTGCTTTGTTTAATCAGTCCTATCAGTGGCCATAGGAGCCACCAGTGATGCAGTGGGTTAAACCCCTGTGCCAGCAGGACTGAAGACCGACAGGTTATAGGTTCAAATCCATGGAGAGTGTGGATGAGCTCCCTCTATCAACTCCAACTCCTCATGCGGGGACAAGAGAGAAGCCTCCCACAAGGATGGTAACACATCAAAACATCCGAGCATCTCCTGGGCAATGTCCTTGCAGACGGCCAATTCTCTCACACCAGAAACCACTTGCAGTTTCTCAAGTCGCTCCTCACACACACACACACACACACACACACAAAATCAGTGGCAATGTGTAAATTAGGTTTTGTTGTCGTGTTTCTTCAATCATTTCTGGACCTTATCATGGAGTTTTCTTGGTGAGGTTTGTTAAGAAAGAGTTAATGTTTGCCTTCCTCTGAGGCTCAGGGAGGGAAACTTGCACAACACCATGAAGTAGGTTTCCATTGCTGAGCAGGGATTTGAAACACCGTCTCCCAGAGTACTGGTACAATGCTTTAAATCAGTGTACCATACATGTTTTTCACAGGACTATGTGTAAATAATTTTTGTTGTTGCTGCTAACATAAAAAACATTGCTTGTGTAGGAGTGAAAAATCTTGCGGTGACTGATTTTCCTCCCCCAACAGTTTGACTGGATGTGTCAATGCATATTTTCTTGTCAAGGATGAGAACATTAGCAAATTTACAAATAACTGTAAATATCTCACTGCTTGTGATATAAACAGTGGGCATTTGTGGCAAATGTGAAATGGATTGGGTGAGGGGTTATGGCCCTGCCTCTTGCACTTAAAAAAGAAATCAAGTCCAAGACTAATATATAGAAAACTACCTGATACTTTACTTACAAGAACTGAACATTAAGAAATGGACAACATATTCACTGTAGTGCACATTAGAGGGACGCAGCTACATCTTTTAGGCTAGATGAGCGGCATATCTTAAGAAAAAAAATTGTTCTTACATTGTACTCAAAAAACCTCAAAAGATATACACAAGTCAAAACAACTGAGATACAAAATAAATAGTAATATAACAATTCCACAAAATAACAATACACGTTGAGTATTACTTATCCATAATGGTTAAGGGTCAGAGGTGGTTTGGATTTCAGATTTTTTTCAGATTGTGAAAGACCTGTATTTGCATATACATACATAATGAGACTATTTGGAGATGAAGCTACTTTTACACAATAAAAAGGTAAAGGTTCCCCTGACATTAAGTCTAGTCGTGTCTGACTCTGGTGAGTGTTGCTCATCTCCATTTCTAAGTTGAAGAGCTGGCATTGTCCGTAGATACTTCCAGGGTCATGTAGTTGGCATGACTGAATGGAGCACCAATGCCTTCCGGCAGAAGCAGTGCCTATTGATCTACTCACATTTGCATGTTTTTAAACTGTTAGGTTGTCAGAAGCTGGGGCTAATAGTGGGAGCTCACCCTGCTCCTCACATTCGAACTGCCAACCTTTTGGTCAGCAAGTCCAGCAGCTCAGCAGTTTAACCTGTTGCGCCACTAATATTATGTACTTTTACAAAATATTTTTAATAATTTGGAATATGAAACAAAGTTTGTGTCCACAGAAAGCAAGATGTCACTATCTCAACTATCCATGTGGACAGTTTTGATTTTGGAGCATTTTGCATTTTAGAATAAGGGACACTTAACCTCTGTAATTTTTTACTGGCAACATCGAAGTGATTGTGGAGATTAGTGATAAAAAAGCACCTGGGCAAATGAGTGTTAAGTTGGTAGATACACTCAGACTGAATCTTGATCTGGTTCATCTTGGTTGGTGCCGTAGCTGAAAAGGCCCTTGTAGTGGGATCTACCTTTAAGACGACAAGGCCGAAGCCTGCATGACAGTAGCTGTCATCTTGGAAGGCAGGCAGAGACAGGAGGAGGAGTCAAGCCGACTCCTGATTGGTGGGAGCAATTAGGGGAGGAGTCGGTTGAGAGAGGGAAATAAGCTGTCAGCTCTTGACAAAGGGAGAGAAGTGTCTTGACATCAGACAAGGAAGGTTGTGATTTTAAGATAGGAAGCTACAGTAGGAATCTGACAGGGAAAGAAAGTTTTAAGTGAGCCTTTAGAATAGGGAATAAGCAGCAGACAAGGGCTAAGGTTACTGTATTGTGAAGATCAGTAACAGAAAGACTTGTCTGATTATACTGAGGAAAAGTATAAGAGAGCTTATTTGCCCTGTGGGAGAGACAGATAGGGATCTGTTCTCCAAGTGTTACTGTTTCCAAAGATAGAGCAGTGTGTTTAAGGGATCTCACAGTTGATGAAAGCTTTACTGTCAGTGGAACTACTTGTTTAAGTAACTAAGTCTCTACAACTGAATTACGCTTCTGTACCGCTCATTATATGAGTAGATATTTGTTTAAAGATCAATAAATCTTTCTTAGTTCACTGTTAACTGGTGTATGCCTCAGTCTATCCATTTCCTCAGAACTCACTCTGACAAACCATTTTAAAGTCCAGTCAGCCAGTGAAGAAGCCATAGAAGAACAAGGGCAAACACACCTTACCTACAACACATTCACACCTTTGGTACCTCAGGCCAATAAAAGCTGAGGTGGTGGCAGTCATAATATTTTATAATATTTTATAATATTTATAATATTTTATTCTCCCTTGCCTTGAGGGGCAGAGGTGGGATTCGTTGTTCCCCCTTGCCCTAGATATCTTTAATTACGTTATAGCCCTCCTCTCCACTACAAACACTACAATACAATACAATCCCTGGCAACCTAAAACCATGTAGCAAACCGGTCATTCCTTTTAGAGAATAAAGACTATTGTTATGTACATGGATGGAGGCAATCATTCACCTTCTTTGATATTTTGATGCTTTCATGAAGAACATCATAAAATATTTATTTAGTTCTCAAGCAACACGGAATTTTTATTTCCTTTATACATGCCTTTTTGCACCAAATTTGACATTACATTTCATTGTAATGCTATTTCATATTTCAATTGCCCACAATATGTACTTATTTTAATATACTACAATGGTGACTCATTATCTGAGGGATAAACAAGAAGTGGCCATGAAGGATTCCATTCTGGAAAGCGATTACAGTGAGCCTTTGATATTCACTGGGATTTGGTTCCAGCTCTGCCCTCCCCACAATACCAAAATCCATGGATGCACAAGTCCTATTATATATAATGGCACAGCATCCCTTATATAAAATGGCAAAATCAAGATTTGCTTTTTGAATTTTTTAAAAAACAGTTTTGGTGGTTAAATCCATGGATACAGAATCTGTGGATATGGAAAGTCAACTTAGAAGTCAAAAACAAAATCAAATTACATGGAAGTCCAGTTCTGACCGTAACCTTCCTCACCTCTCCCATTTCTTTTTCAGAATTTTTCTTTAACAATTGAACAAAAGATTAGGCTCTTAGGATTCTTTTGCTTTAGATGCCATGGGAAGGATGATTTAAGAAACCAGAAAGCTTTGTTGAGTGTTGAATGTGTGAAGTGAGGCCACACAAACCGAGATGCCATCAACACAAAGATCATCCCCAAGCCAATAAATAGTTCTTTGTGGAACTGGGACTGTTGTGCCTGAACCAGGAAAACAGATCCATAACATAGCACAGCAAAATATTCATATTCCTTGGGACTGGATGTGACAAAAAACTCTGACAGATATTTGAAACAATTCCAGTTACGGTAACTGACAGAAAAATCAATGACTGCAATGAATGAATGTGTTGATAAATACCACACATCTGTAACCAATTTGTAAATACTTTAGCCACTGAACAGAGTTCTTCTCTCTATGCTCAGTCTGTAAATTAACCATAAATGTTCCAAAGCTGTTCACTATTAGCAATGTACAACAAATCCATGATGGGATGGCAATGATCAAAAATGAACTTAAAGAAGCCCTCCCTTCTCCAGCCATCCTTCTCTGAACACAACATTTGCTACATAAGCAAAGCTGTTTGGATAATGGTATAATGATACAAAATGGTTGAGACCAGGCAGGCAACCAACAACATCATATAGGGTTGCTAGCAAATTGTGTCAGCATAATTCAGGTCAAGCTATGCAATTGCGTCAAATCAGAATATTGTTCTGAAATTGCAGGCAGTCTTACTGAAATTTGCACCGCTTTTGTCAAATCTGCTAAACATTCTTCTGTGAAGTATGAGAGCTTTCAGTGCCATGCAACCACTGTTCTGTGGTTTTTAAAATATTTTAACCCATTTCTGTCAAGTCGTCTCATATAAAGCACATCCAATCCCACATCATTTTCCTACACTAAACCTCTATAGAACTATTGAAAATTTACTCCCTTCTGTTTCATTACAGATCAGAAGGAAATGAACTTTAATACAACAAAACCACGATGCAAAGCAAATGAAATACTCATGTGCAAAAAAAGTATATCAAGTCTTGAATTGAAAATGAGCTGAGAGAGCACTGAAGGTTGAATGCAAACACAGAAATAGGTCATGAAAGGTTTGGCAGCAGTGTTTTACTCATAGCCATGATAACGTAATTGGCAACAAGATTACTCCTGTGAATTTCCCACATCTTCAGAATATGTCTACATGCAATTTACAACCAATGGTTGCTTGAGGCTGCCATCCTATATGTATTTACCCAAGACCAAACTCTACAGCACTCAGTGAGACTTAATCCAAAACACTGCTCGTATGTCAAAGCGAAACCAGGGACGAACGGTAGCTCAAAATACCAGTAAGTTGGGATGCTCTTAAGTAGAGGTTCCACTGTATTTGCCTTCAAATCATTTATGAATGTTTTATTGTTTATATTAACTGTATGCTACTGTTCTAATTGTTTTTAACTGTTTTATGATGTTTTGAGCATTGAATTTTGCTATTGTTAACCACTCTGAGTCGCACAAGGGCTGAAAAGAGCTGTATACAAATATAGTAAATAAAGAAATAAATTATGAACTGTAGCAATCTTAACACAACCCTATCATGGGGTTGTTGTTGCAAGATTTATTTAGAGTGGGTTTGCCTTTGCCTTCCTCAGAGGCTAAGATAGTGTGATTTACCAAGGTCATTTAGTGGGTTTTCATGACTGAGTGTGGAGTCAAATCCATAGTTTTTGGAGTTCTACTTCAGTCCTCAAATCACCATGATGGTTCCCCTTGCTCTTATTTCATTCTATTTTTTATTTATCTCGATTCTCTTCCCACCCAATTCCTAGAAGAATAATATGACTACTCTTTATTCACCTCTTCACCTCTTCTGTTGCAGTTGTCCTGATGAAGGCATACTCTTGATTTATAAAGCCATTTTAACATTTTCAGCATGATTTTCTTGAGTTATATATCTCAGTCATATTTTCCTCCCCACTCCCCCAATAATAAAGATGGAAATTAAATCCCCTTTTCATTCTTTCTCTTCAGCCATACAATTTCCTGTCACCTTAATGCTCTTGTTCAATAGCCATGCTGATGGGAATTGTGAATACAAGGACCAGAAATATTTAGAGGTAAAGAACAACAGAATATAGGAGCATAAAGTGGAAATCATGATAAAACCCAAGGGCCTAAGAAGGCAGCAAACAGAATTTTTATGTCCTAAGAACTAGGAAACGGCTAAGGTCACCCACAACTCTGCAGATTTAGCAAGTTTTTCTCCTCTACTTTTCTGCCACATTATGTCAAGTAATAACATGATTCACAGCTTATTGTCATTTTGTCCTTCTGAAATTCAAGTCAATTTTTGAGACGATTGAAAACATCATCAATACACGTCTGGGCCAGAGAAGGGTATTTCTGATATACCATAGCTTGGCCCAATGGCAGCACCAATAATAATAATAATAATAATAATAATAATAATAATAATAATAATTTTTATTTATCACTTCACTTAGGCGATCCCTCGTTGGACGAGTAAGATGGTCTTCCATTATGGATTTCCCTGTGGGTCCGTATGTGGCTGTGGAGCCCTATTCTTGCTCTGCATCTTCTTCTGCAGTGAGGGCATTGGTTTCCAGGTGGAAGGCGGTCCCGGTCGGGGTTGGCTTGACGCGCTTTCCTCCTGGCACGTTTCTCTCTTTCACCCTCCACTCGTGCCTCCTCGAATTCTGCAGCACTGCTGGTCACAGCTGTCCTCCAGCTGGAGCGCTCAAGGGCCAGGGCTTCCCAGTTCTCAGTGTCTATGCCAGAGTTTTTAAGGTTGGCTTTGAGCCCATCTTTAAATCTCTTTTCCTGTCCACCAACGTTCCGTATTCCATTCTTAAGTTCGGAGTAGAGCAACTGCTTTGGGAGACGGTGGTCAGGCATCCGGACAACGTGGCCGGCCCAGCGGAGTTGATGTTGGAGGACCATCGCTTCAATGCTGGTGGTCTTTGCTTCTTCCAGCACACT
Source organism: Anolis sagrei (assembly GCF_037176765.1). NCBI lineage: Eukaryota > Metazoa > Chordata > Lepidosauria > Squamata > Anolidae > Anolis > Anolis sagrei. The sequence continues at coordinate 167,240,822 of NC_090021.1, read as the reverse complement.
GACGTTTGTCCGCTTGTCTTCCCAGGAGATTTGCAGGATTTTCCGGAGGCAGCGCTGATGGAAACGTTCCAGGAGCTGCATGTGACGTCTGTAGACAGTCCACGTCTCACAGGCATAGAGCAGGGTTGGGAGGACAATAGCTTTATAGACAAGCACCTTAGTATCCCTACGGATGTCCCGGTCCTCAAACACTCTCTGCATCATTCTGGAAAATGCTGCACTTGCAGAGCTCAGGCGGTGTTGTATTTCAGCGTCGATGTTGACTTTGGTGGAGAGGTGGCTGCCAAGGTAGCGGAAATGGTCCACATTTTCTAATGTTACGCCATTAAGCTGTATTACTGGCATTGGAGAGGGATGGGCTGGTGACTGCTGGAACAGCACCTTGGTTTTCTCAATGTTCAGTGACAGGCCGAGCTTCTCATATGCTTCTGCGAAGGTGTTTAGAGTGGCTTGTAGATCTTCTTCTGAATGCGCAAAGACGACATTGTCATCAGCATACTGGAGTTCTATAACAGATGTTGTTGTAACCTTGGTTTTGGCTTTCAGTCTGCTGAGGTTGAATAGCTTGCCATCTGTCCGATAGATTATTTCCACTCCGGTGGGAAGCCTCCCGTCAACAAGGTGAAGTATCATAGCGATGAAGATGGAGAATAGAGTTGGGGCAATAACACATCCCTGTTTGACACCTGATTCCACCTTAAATGGGTCACTTTGGGAGCCACTGCTGTCCAAAACTGTTGCCATCATGTCATCATGGAGGAGCCGCAGGATGTTCACAAATTTGTTAGGGCACCCGATTTTGTGGAGGATGGTCCAGAGAGCGCTGCGATTCACTGTGTCGAATGCCTTTGCGAGGTCGATGAATGCCATGTACAGAGGTTGGTTTTGTTCCCTGCATTTTTCTTGGAGCTGTCGTGCAGTGAAGATCATGTCCACTGTTCCTCTGGAGGGGCGGAAGCCATTCTGGGATTCTGGGAGGGTGTCTTCTGAGAGGGGCAGAAGGCGGTTTGCAAGGATTCTTGCGAGGATTTTCCCAGCGGAGGTTAGAAGGGAGATACCTCGATAGTTTCCGCAGTCTGTTCTTTCCCCTTTTTTGAAGAGGGTGATGATGGTGGCGTCCTTGAAATCTGCTGGGATTTTCTCGGTCACCCACACTTTTTCTATGAGCTGGTGGAGTTGGTGTGTCAGCTCAGGTCCTCCCTCTTTAAAGATTTCAGCAGGGATCCCATCTGGTCCACTGGCTTTGTTATTCTTCTGTTGGTTGATGGCATTGCTGACTTCTTCCAAACTAGGCAGTGCTGCAAGCTCATCCCTGGTTTGTTGTTGTGGGATTTGTGAGAGGACCTCTTCGGCCACATTGGAGCTGCGGTTCAGGAGGCTTTGGTAGTGTTCTTTCCAACGTAGTGCAATTGAGTTTTGGTCCTTCAGGAGTTTGGTTCCATCTGATGAGCGTAGAGGCTGTATGCCATGGTTTCTTGGTCCGTAGATGACCTTTGTGGCTTTGAAAAATCCCTGAGCATTATGGGTATCTGCCAGGTGTTGGATTTCTTCAGCCTTCTTTGTCCACCAGATGTTCTTGAGTTCTCTTGTCCTTCTTTGGACCTCAGCTTTTGCACTGGCATAGATCTTTTTCTTAGCAGCACAGTTGATGTCTCTCTGCCATGCTTGGAAGGCTTTCCTTTTCTTGTCAATTAGCTGTTGGATCTCGATGTCATTTTCATCAAACCAGTCTTGATGTTTCTTGGCTTGGTATGCAATAGTTTCTTCACAGGCTTGAATGATGGAGGTCTTCAGTTTGTTCCAATGTTCCTCGACATTTTCGGGGTGTACTGTGGGTAGATGGTTCTTGAGTGCTGTTTGGAGATGGGCTCGCCTGGAGGGTTCCTGAAGGGCTTGGGTGTTCATTTTGCGCCTTGCCTTCCTTCCTTGGAGTCTGCGCTTGGGAGCGATCTTGATAGCCATCGAGGATCGAATTAGCCTGTGGTCAGTCCAGCCGTCGTCAGCACCTGTCATGGCTCTTGTGAGGAGCACGTCACGGCGGTCTCTGGCACGTGTTATTACATAGTCTAAGAGGTGCCAATGCTTTGACCGGGGGTGCTTCCATGATGTCTTGAACTTGTTTTTCTGGCGGAAGAGCGTGTTGGTGATGACAAGGTTGTGCTCCGCACATTTGGTGAGAAGCAGGATGCCATTTGAGTTGCTGTTTCCAACCCCGTCTTTTCCGATGGTCCCTGGCCACAGGTCGAAGTCTCGCCCGACTCTTGCATTGAAGTCCCCCAGGAGGATGATTTTGTCCTCCTTAGGTATCCCCGATAGGACGGTGTCCAGCTGACAGTAGAATTTCTCCTTGATGTCTTCGTCAGCATCTAGTGTTGGTGCATAGGCACTTATGATGGTTGCCCGTTGGTTTTTGGCAAGATCGATTCGGAGGGTTGAGAGTCGTTCGTTGATGCCAGTGGGCGCTTCGGTCAGATGTTTCACCAGATCATTCCTGATAGCAAAGCCAACTCCGTGCAGTCTTTTGTCTTCTTCGGGCAGTCCCTTCCAGAAGAAGGTGTAGCCTCCTTTTTCTTCCTTCAGCTGTCCCTCTCCTGCTCTCCAGGTCTCCTGAAGGGCTGCTATGTCGATGTTAAAGCGTCCCAGCTCCCTTGCAATGATGGCAGTTCTGCGTTCGGGGCGTTCACTGCCACTGTTGTCCATCAGAGTCCGTACGTTCCACGTACCGAAGTTCATTTTCCTTTTTTGGCCGCAGGGTGGTGACCCCACTGGACGCGGCAGTCCAGTCAGGGATAAGTGAGGCAGACTATGTTTAGGGCACCTTTTCTAGCCCCCTCCCCATGTGGGGTGAGCAGAGTGGGTCCTCAAAAGGGCTGCTCAGTCGCGGATACAGCTGCCGAACTACTCAACTGCCTCGGACCTTGAGGTAGAACGACTGAGTCCGTACCCACTGCCCATGTGCCAGTCTGTGACTAGGGGCTTCCAGATTTCACAGTCCTGCCCCCGTCGCCACTCGCTGATCGCCATGGGGCTTTGGTTGGTTTGTTTTTTTTCTTGGAAGACGCCTGTGCGTGGGTTTTTTTAATGTGTGGAGGTCAGTGCACAACTGATCAACACACAGTCTTCACAGAGTGAGGTTCCACTGGTGATGTAGTTTAACACAATGACCGTGGCTTCTCAGTCTGTTGCAGCCTTCTTCCGCCTTTGCAGCCGTTGTAACACGTGCCATGTTATCCTCCGCCTGCTCCGCCGTTGAGGTCTTTGGGTCTTTGGACTGTGCTTGGTCTGGAACCTCCCCCGCGGCCACTCCTGGGAGCGCACGACTCCAGTTGTTGTGCCTACAGGTTCATCGGAACGCGCAAGCCCCCTCACCACGACAAGGTGACAGTCCATCGAGGGACTGTCCACCATCCATCTCCCCGATGGGGACTTGGAGTGGCTTACATGAGGCCAAGCCCGAACAACAATTACAATAAAGAAAAACCGAAAACACAAACCGAAAATGCGAACAATAAACAACAACATCATAATTACATAAAATATGGGAATACATAACAATAGAATAGGGGTACAGGGGGATGCAGACCACACTGGATAACATTACTGATGGAGGGTGTGACACCAAAATGTCTGTCTATAACATTTTTGTGCAGAGTTTCAGCAGAAGTGCATTATTTATTTATAAAAATGTTCCAGGTGCCATGACCATCCAGGCAAGCCTTCCTTCTTGTTCCTTACCTGCATACAGGTTTTCAATGACCAACCAAATTGTACATGCTTCTCCCTCCCTAACCCATGCTGCCAGCTGTGTTGTGCCTCTGAAAACTTGCCTTAGTTCCCTTTTGGCATAACACTTTCCTTCCTTCACCTAACATCACCTGTTCAAGTGGTGTGTGTATTTGTGTGGCACCATGAGTTACTGTACTGGGTAATATCAACCCTAGCGATGCCATTAGCTTCATCTGGCATCAGTGTATGTCATAACATTAAAATAGAAGACTAATTCCCAAGGTAGTTTCCACCAGAGAATAAGGACACTATCATAGAATACAAGATTAATAAACTCTTACCGTACTTTAGAAACATACTGTTAACAATACAAGTGGTTGTTTAGTGTAATTTGGTAGAGAGTTCTACCAAATTAACTGCAGTGTAATTTGGTAGAGAGTTCCAGTTCACAACACATACTCAGGACAAGAAGCTACTTTTAGTTTGGAATATGGAGAAATGGAATGGTTTGCAATTGGCAAAGGGGTGAGTCAAGGCTGTATATTATCACCCTATGTATTTAAACTCATACACTGAACATTTCACACGTTATGCAGGATTAGAGTTGAGGGAAAGAGGCATGAAGGTCGGAGAATGAGCACCAACCATTTTAGATATGCAGATGACAACATGGTACCTGCAGAAAATAGTGAAGGCTTGGAACAATGACTGAAGAAAGTGAAATACAGATTTACAGTTGAACATTAAGAAAACAAGAATAATGTTCACAGACAATGTATAAAACTTCAAAGTAATTGTTGTAGCACATTGATGACACTGAAATAGATAAGAATTCTGGGAGATGCAATGCCATAATATTGGGCAATCTACAGGTTGGAAGTCACTATTCTAGAAGTCATAAATAATGAATTTAGTTTCATAGAATCAATAACCTGCTCCTCCTGTGCCAACTCCACTTTCTTCCTAGACAAAGGGCCACTTTAACTCCTAGTGTAAAAACAGGATCTTGTAGCATATGGAAAGACTACAGGTGTTTTTGGATGGAGGGGCTCCTAATACCAGAATTTCCAAAAAGGAACGTACTGCATGCATGCTTTGTAAACTTTATGGCAAAGTAATCTCAAGAAAGAAGTGAGCTAAAAATTACCTGGCTCTTGTCCATACAATTCTATGAAAGAAGCAGTGAAATGCTGAACTCCTGGTGTGTGGTACCATAGTCCCCCATCCCCAGCCAGCATGGAAAAAACCCTTACTGGCCAGGCATAACAGCAATCGTGGGGTGACAATTTGGAAATGTAAGAATGAAGGTTACATTAAGAGAACAGATTTACAGTCTCAGGACTCATTGCAGCATTGCTTACACAACACTGCACCCTTATTTACACACACACACACACAGAGAGAGAGAGAGAGAGAGAGAGAGAGAGAGTATAACCCCTATATTTATGGGGCTACACTTCCCAGACTTCAAGTGGATATATGAAACTTCAGGTACCAGACCCAGAGATATGGTGCTATTCTGAGAGCAAACAAAAGAAACCCTGACATACAAGTAGCCCTGTAAAATGCATTGGCAGGTATGGTTACATGTGAGCTTTTGCTCCCTTTGTAGTGCAATACCAATTCTATATGCCATTATTATCATCATGAACCCTTTGTCTTTTCTTCTCAGCTTCTTAAATGTTCTTTAAAGTTGCTTTCAGTTTCTATTCAAGAGAAAGCATAATTCCTACTAACTAGTCCAATGTTGGCAAAAGGTTGAACCTTGCTGTCAACATGCTGCTGCCAAATTTCTGATCAAATTGCACAGAGGACTATGTTTAAGGCCCGTCGCAAACTAGGTTCCTGCTGGAGAAACCCTTGCTAGCAAGTCCCTGACGTCATGAGCCTGCGCCTCTCTCCCCGCCCCTTTCTCCACCCCTTTCTCTTTGCGAGCGTGGTTTTTCCTTTGCTAGGGCAGCATTGCCCGCATTTTCTCTCAG